>NW_027195521.1:60000-62500 GCF_038502225.1 Cherax quadricarinatus | reverse complement strand
CACACACACACACACACACACACACATACACACACACTCAGAGTTCACGCTAATCTCTATTTTTAAGTATTAAAGTATATTTGGCTGGCGGTAAACAGGTGACGACAACCAGCCCTTAATGACCCCTTTGTGGTGGTGAATGGTGGTTGCGAATGGTAGTGGTGGTGGTAGTTTAGTGGGAAGGGTGGTAGCCGCGAGATGGTATCTCTGACGCCACCCAGAACGAAGATAGTGTGAGAGATAACGAATCAGATGAGAGATAGGGAAATAGAAGAGAGATAACATCCTGAGAAGGTCCATAGAAATACAAAAGAATGAAACTGGTTATATATTATATATATATATATATATATATATATATATATATATATATATATATATATATATATATATATATATATATATATATATATAAAGGTGGATAAGGAAAGGTCGAGTAATAAAAATGAGAAAGGAGATTTTAGAAAGCTAATAAAGTCAGTAATGGATTGCGAGATCGTGGAGCAAGAAACAAAGAAAATGGAAGACTCGTCTGATATCATTTAACATATCTTGTCTTAAATTTACTACGCCTGGATGCTCTATATAATCCCTCCATTAATCTCTCCGCTCAGGCCCAGACAATGTTACCACCAGTATCCAGGAAAGACTTCAAAGAGACGAGAATAAACAAACTCCAAGTGACAGGTTAGACAAATTAAGTAAGCTCTCCCGTCCGCTGCTTTGCATGCTTACACCATCACTCGTTGCTTTCTAAAATCACATTGAAATAACTCAATTATTTTTCAGTTATTTTTCTTTTTTCTTTTTGATACTACTTTAATATTTATTATAAAGGTGTAATAGCTCTTAGAATACTGAAAATTAAATAATTAGATACAAAGTTAGGGTGCTATTCGATTAAGCGAATTTTTGCTTCCAAAAATGCCTTGTGTGGTGTGGGGAGTCGGCATGTAATAGATTACTTGCTGTGATTGGTGGAGGGCCTCTCCCTGCACATTCATTTCTGGGGAAGATACGTCCGTAGGGGCAAAACAATAAGCCCTCTGGGTTAATATGTCAAATTTGTTCCCATTGTCTATCTCCTTAGCGGAAATTATATCACCCGCGTTTCTCCCCCCTCCCCCCCCCTCTCTCTCTCTCTCTCTCTCTCTCTCTCTCTCTCTCTCTCTCTCTCTCTCTCTCTCTCTCTCTCTCTCTCTCTCTCTCTCTCTCTCTCTCTCTCTCTCTCTCTCTCTCTCTCTCTCTCTCTCTCTCTGCCCGCCCCAGCCACCACTTCCAACACAGAGTTAATTTACGGAGATGCACATAGAACATCCTGTTACTCAGTGATATAGTTCTCAGCTAACAACCGAAGGAGCCTGAGTTCGCTTCTCTGGTAGGTCGAGACATGTGGTAAAATCTCCTCACACCTGCTTGCATCCTGTAAATAAAAGTAGGTACGAACAGAAGTGGGATAGCAATTCTTAATCAATAATTGCAATGATGTTAGACACTTACCCCGTCACATACATCATAGTCACATCACATCACATAACGTACATGAACCAAGCATGATTCCCGTATCTAAATTGACTGATTCAGCATTTAGAATTCTCAGCCACTACGTTACAGGTTAACAAACTCGGGGTAAATGTACAGCTGTGGCCAGAGTTGAATTTTATAGCAGACAGGATGTGTACTGGCAGAGGACAGGCCAAGACATCTGGTTGTAAATGATCTGCAGACAGATGTAAACAGAGGAGCAGCAACTGCGAAAGACAGCTCCTGGTGGTGACCCATGTCCACCCATACCGATTCACGCCCACCCACGCCTCACACACTCTTATACGTCCTTCCACACCCACCCACGCCCACATGCTCTCTCTCTCTCTCTCTCTTTCTCCTATGTTTTTCCACACTCATATATGTCCTGCCAGACTCTCCCACGCCTACCCACGCCCTTGCACGTCAGTCCACGCCCTCCCACGCCCACTTAATATTTATCAAACATCTTCGCTGAAGTTGGAATACCAAAATGATATCACAAAATTGTTGTAGATTCTATTAGGCGAGTAAATATTCCTGTTTGTATAGTGATATTCCTGTTTGTATAGTGATATTCCTGTTTGTATAGTGATATTCCTGTTTGTATAGTGATATTCCTGTTTGTATAGTGATATTCCTGTTTGTATAGTGATATTCCTGTTTGTATAGTGATATTCCTGTTTGTATAGTGATATTCCTGTTTGTATAGTGATATTCCTGTTTGTATAGTGATATTCCTGTTTGTATAGTGATATTCCTGTTTGTATAGTGATATTCCTGTTTGTATAGTGATATTCTTGTTTGTATAGTGATATTCCTGTTTGTATAGTGATATTCCTGTTTGTATAGTGATATTCCTGTTTGTATAGTGATATTCCTGTTTGTATAGTGATATTCCTGTTTGTATAGTGATATTCCTGTTTGTATAGTGATATTCCTGTTTGTATAGTGATATTCCTGCTTGTATAGTGAT
>NW_027195521.1:40000-55000 GCF_038502225.1 Cherax quadricarinatus | reverse complement strand
GTGGTGGAGTGGTGGTGGTGGTGGTGGAGGTGGTGGTAGGTGAGTGGTGGTGTAGTGGTAGTGGTGGTGTGTGGTGGTGGTGGTGGTGGTAGTAGTGGTGGTGGTAGTGGAGGTGGAGTAGTGGTGAGTAGTTGTAGTAGTAGTAGTAGTAGTAGTAGTGGTAGAAGTAGTAGCAGTAGTGGTAGCAGTAGCAGCAACAGCAGCAACAGTAGCAGCAACAGCAGCAACAGCAGCAACAGCAGCAACAGTAGTGTCAGATCAGTAAAAGTGTACAAGGTAATAACAGCTTTATTGACAGCGTTAAGGGCAGAAAATAAACAGGAGAATGACAGGGGAGGAGGAGGCCGCTAATGGTTCTTGATCCAAGAAACTGAATCTGTCTCGCTTGAAATATTGACTGGTCCTAAATCTGCACACAGAAATAACTACCTACAAAAGCAAGAAAAATATAGTAAGTGTCCGGGGCCCAAGACTGTTCAACAGCCTTCCACCAGCCATAAGGGGAATTACCAATGGACCCCTGGTTGTCTTCAGGAGGGAGCTGGACAGATACCTAAAGTCAGAAACTGATCAGCCAGGCTGTGATTGGTACGTTGGACTAGGTAACTCCAGCAGTAACAGCCTGGTTGATCAGAACATGATCTACCGTGAGGCCTGGTCAAGGACTGGGGCGCGGGGGCGTTGACCCCCGGAACACCCTCCAGGTAGATTGTGTCGAACCTGATGTCAACCCAGTTCTTCTCTCCCACCCCCAAGGTGCAATTTGACCCCTACGAGTTTAACGCTCCTCCGCATGAGTGTACCATTACCAAACTGGTAATTGGTGGCAAAATACCCTCTTAAAATAGCCAGTTTACCGCTAGTACAAGACCTTCGTACCGCTACGGTTCGGGTAGGAGACCTTTCAACTATCCTTGGAGATAAGGACGTGGCTAGAATCGTCCCCATGTCGTACGTAGCCTATCCGATTACCCCACCAACTATCCGTGCTGTTGGAACCATCCACGGAGGCTGGAATCCCCCAGATTCTTGATTTTCTAGATTAAGGAGATTGGGACCCATTGAGTTGGATCCAGGTCTGTCTTAGCTAGTCTGAATGCGTTCCAGGGCAGTCCTAGCAGTCTTCTGTCGACCCCGGGATCTCAGCACTGAATTATCAGAGTCCTACCTGGAGGTTACCTGGAGATTATTCCGGGAATCAACGCCCCCGCGGCCCGGTCCATGACCAGGCCTCCCGATGGATCAGGGTCTGATCAACTAGGCTGTTACTGCTGGCCGCACGCAGTCCAACGTACGAGCCACAGCCCGGCTGATCCTAGCAGTCTACGATGGTTGCGTTGCTCCTGTACCTCCTAGCAAATCAGGGTCCAGGTCTTATCCCAGGAGATGAGCGCCTCATCCTTACCTCGTCTCAGCACAGTCCTCAGCATCGTTTTCCCTCCTAAATCTAATCCCAGCTATGTCCCAGCATCCGGGGTGACCCTGGGCCACAATAGACCGGTCCAGAGCGAAATCTCTGTATAGGGATGGCCCAGCAGGGGTCCAGCATCACCGGGAGATGACAGAAGCTGATACTATCGAAGTAGAAACTACCTGGAACTATTGGGGCGACTTGGGATTATTGGTGTTACCTGGGGCTACTTGGGGCTACCTGGGATTGTTGGTGCTACCTGCGGCTACCTGGGACTATTGTGGCTACTTGGGACTATCGGGAATTCATACCGATTGCTTTGCATCTCTGGTTAATAAAGGATCTTCAAATAGGTGGGGGGGGGAATAATTCCATAGAAATACACAAGTCTGCCATGACAACAAAACGTTTTCTTTTACATGTACTATACCGTTTTCTTTGGTGTGTGTAATACTGTTTTCTATGAAATGTTTTTATGTCGTTTTCTATTGTATGTTTGACACTGTTTTCAAGGTTTTATACTGTTCTCTTTTTTCAGTTTTTTTTTTTTTTAGTGTGATTTCGTTTTCCTTCGTATGTTCGGGCTGTATAATCCTCCGGGTTTAGCGCTTCCCCCTTGATTATAATAATAATAATTCGTATGTTCGATGTTGTTTTCTTCTGTTTAAATCGTCTATAATAACAGAATAATATAGGAACACTGCAGGAAGCCTACTGGCCCGTGCTAGGCAGGTCTAACTGCTCACACGAGCGGTTGAAAAGTTAAACATAAATGCAGTATAATGTTATTATTGACGACGTTTCGCCCATACACTGGAGCTTTATCGAGTTATAAATAGCATTTGCTCACGTGTGTTTCTATATCAAGACTGTACAACAGCCTCCCACCAGTCATAAGGGGGATTACCAATAGACCCCTGGTTGTCTTCAGTGCCTGATCAGCCGGGCTGTGGTTCCTACGTTGGGCTACGTACGGCCAGCAGTAACACCCTCATTGATCAGACCCTGATCCACCAGGAGGCCTGGTCATGGACCGGGCCACGGGGGCGTTGATCCCCGGAATGCCTTCCAGGTAGACTCCAGGTAAATAGACCAAGATACCTTTTATATGTTATTAACTTCGTAATCCATCTCTAAATAACACAGGTTCAGCTGACCTGTTTTCCTGAATCCCTTCATAAATTTGACGTTGCACTCTGTCTCAGAAACCACTCGTCCCCACTTGTCACGCATACCTGCACGATGCTCAAGCCCTTATCTCTCTAAAACCTCCTTCATGACCTCCTCATAACCCTTTATGTGAGGTTAATATGATGGTATACATTAACGACGATTAAAACACATGTGCAACAGTTGGTTATCTTCATTGTTGTAATGTTTCGTCTATACAATAGGTTTCTTCAGTCATCAGTCCATCAGCCTTGGAGATATGATGTGGTTAGTCCCTCAGTCTGGAGAAGAGTTCAGCTTCATGGAACCACATCCTGACTGATGAACAACTGACTTCAGGAACTTGTACAGTTCTCTCTTGAACACTGCCTAGTGGAGCCTCTCAGTAATCCTCCTTATGTATGGCTGGAGGCTGTTGAACAGTCTTGGGCCCCTTATGCTCACTGTTTTTCACAGGGAGGAGGGGTATTTTTTGCCCATGTACCTTAAATTCTGGGGCATGTTGAATTTACGTTTTAGCTTGGGACGTCAATTATTATGCTCTATGGCGGGATATCAATCGTATCGCACCGTTGGTAGGTACATCAATCATATGGCGTGTTGACTGACCAAGTCTAATCACGTGACCTTGGGTAGAGCTGACGTGAGCCTCTGTTTTTGTGCTTTAGTTGTTGGGTCAGTATTGCCTTCCTGGAGCCAGTGTGGGGGTCTTAAAAAACCAGTTAAACCCCTCCCCCCCCCCCTCTGAACACATGTGGACCTTCTCTCAAGATCTGTGAAACTTCTCTCAGCACCTTTGAACATTTTTCCAATACCTGTAAACCTTCCAATACCTGTGAACCTTCTCCCAATACCTGTGAACCTTCTCTCAACACCTGTGAACTTTCTTCCAACACCTGCGAACCTTCTCTCAATACCCGTGAACCTTCTTGAGTGGAAAAGTAATGTGAAGGACCTGCGAGTAGTAATGTCTGAGGATCTCGCCATCAAGGGCCACAACAATGCCACTATCACATCTGCTAGGAAACTGATAGGATGGATAATGAGAACATTCAAGACAACAGATGCTAAGTCAATGATGATCCTTTTTAAATCACTTGTTCTCTCTAGGCTGGAATATTACTGTACATTAACATCTCCATTCAAGGCAGGTGAAATTGCAGATCTAGAGAATGTACAGAGAACCTTTACAGAGTTAAATCGGAGGCTGCCATAGTGAAGAGCTCTGTTCCACAAGGCACAGTACTCGCCCCCATCCTATTCCTTATCCTCATATCAGACATAAACAGAGATATACACCACAGCACCGTATCATCCTTTGCGGATGATACTAGGATCTGCATGAGGCTGTCATCTGCTGAGGACGCGGTTAACCTCCAAGAAGATATAAACAAAGTTTTCCAGTGGGCAACGGTAAACAATATGATGTTCAATGAGGACAAATTCCAACTACTCCGTTATGGAAAACTGGAGGAGATAATAACTAGAACAGAGTATACTACTGACTCCGGCCATACAATAGAGCGGAAAAATAATGTAAGGGACCTGGGAGTAGTAATGTCTGAGGATCTCACTTTCAAGGATCACAACAGTGCCACGATCGCACGTGCAAAGAAAATGATAGGATGGATAATGAGAACTTTCAAAACGAGAGATGCCAAGCCCATGATGATCCTTTTCAAATCACTTGTTCTCTCTAGGCTGGAATACTGCTGTACATTAACATCTCCATTCAAAGCAGGTGAAATCGCAGATCTAGAGAGTGTACAGAGATCCTTTACTCCACGTATAAGTTCTGTCAAGCACCTTAACTACTGGGAACGCTTGGAAGCACTTGACTTGTACTCGTTGGAACGCAGGAGGGAGAGATATATCATAATCTACACTTGGAAAATCTTGGAAGGAATCGTCCCAAATCTGCACACAGAAATCACTCCCTACGAAAGTAAAAGACTGGGCAGGCGATGCAAAATGCCGCCAATAAAAAGTAGGGGCGCCATTGGTACACTAAGAGAAAACACCATAAGTGTCCGGGGCCCAAAACTGTTCAACAGCCTCCCATCAAGCATTAGGGGAATTGCCAATAAACCCCTGGCTGCCTTCAAGAGAGAGCTGGACAGATACCTAAAGTCAGTGCCGGATCAGCCGGGCTGTGGCTCGTACGTTGGACTGCGTGCGGCCAGCAGTAACAGCCTAGTTGATCAGGCCCTGATCCATCGGGAGGCCTGGTCATGGACCGGGCCGCGGGGGCGTTGATCCCCGGAATAACCTCCAGGTAACCTCCAGGTAACGTATAAGTTCCATCAAACACCTTAACTACTGGGAGCGCCTGGAAGCACTTGACTTGTACTCACTAGAGCGCAGGCGAGAGAGATATATCATAATCTACACCTGGAAGATTCTGGAGGGACTGGTCCCTAATCTGCACACAGAAATTACTCTATACGAAAGCAAAAGACTTGGCAGGCGATGCAACATACCCCCAGTGAAAAGTAGGAGCGCCATTAGTATGCTAAGAGAAAACACAGTAAGTGTCCGGAGCCCAAGACTGTTCAACAGCCTCCCATCAACCATAAGAGGCATTACCAATTTCTCTCAACACCCGTGAACCCTCTTTGAACTCTTGTAAAGCACTAAGAGAGTAGAATGGAACCTCAGGGTAGCGAGAGAGAGAGAGAGAGAGAGAGAGAGAGAGAGAGAGAGAGAGAGAGAGAGAGAGAGAGAGAGAGAGAGAGAGAGAGAGAGAGAGAGAGTGAGAGAGTCACTGAGGTGTCAACAAACCTCACTATGGGTATCCAGAACCTCCCCGAGTGGTATGCCCCCAATTTCCCCTGAGGCGTTGCCCACACCAAGGGTTGTATATCGTTGTTTGCCTACGTCTACGGTACATAGTCGCCGAATTCCCACCACCACAACACCACCAACAACAGTGAACGTCGTAAACCTGTCCACCTCTACACCGGTGACGCATTACACAGGTACACACACATACATACACACATACACACACACACACACACACACACACGCACACAAACATGTATCTCGTGGAACATCAAGAACTTGTGTTTGTATTAAAATTAAATACATCAGCAGTGTTGCTACACCATTCTACATGATAGTTACAGTGGGAACACCAGCAGTGTGTTGCTACACTATTCTATATGATAGTTACACAGTGGGAACACCAGCAGTGTGTTGCTACACTATTCTCTATGATAGTTACACAGTGGAAACACCAGCAGTGTGTTGCTACACTATTCTATATGATAGTTACACAGTGGGAACACCAGCAGTGTGTTGCTACACTGTTCTATATGATAGTTACACAGTGGGAACACCAGCAGTGTGTTGCTACACTATTCTATATGATAGTTACACAGTGGGAACACCAGCAGTGTGTTGCTACACTATTCTATATGATAGTTACACAGTGGCAACACCAGCAGTGTTGCTACACTATTCTATATGATAGTTACACAGTAGTAACACCAGCAGTGTTGCTACACTATTCTATAGGATAGTTACACAGTGGGAACACCAGCAGTGTGTTGCTACACTATTCTATAGGATAGTTACACAGTGGGAACACCAGCAGTGTTGCTACACTATTCTATATGATAGTTACACAGTGGGAACACCAGCAGTGTTGCTACACTATTCTATAGGATAGTTACACAGTAGTAACACCAGCAGTGTTGCTACACTATTCTATAGGATAGTTACACAGTGGGAACACCAGCAGTGTTGCTACACTATTCTATATGATAGTTACACAGTGGGAACACCAGCAGTGTGTTGCTACACTATTCTATATGATAGTTACACAGTGGGAACACCAGCAGTGTGTTGCTACACTATTCTATATGATAGTTACACAGTGGGAACACCAGCAGTGTGTTGCTACATTGTTCTATGTGATAGTTACACAGTGGGAACACCAGCAGTGTGTTGCTACACTATTCTATATGATAGTTACACAGTGGGAACACCAGCAGTGTGTTGCTACATTGTTCTATGTGATAGTTACACAGTGGGAACACCAGCAGTGTGTTGCTACATTGTTCTATGTGATAGTTACACAGTGGGAACACCAGCAGTGTTGCTACACTATTCTATATGATAGTTACACAGGTGGGAACACCAGCAGTGTTGCTACACTATTCTATATGATAGTTACAGTGGGAACACCAGCAGTGTGTTACTGCACTATTCTATATGATAGTTACACAGTGGGAACACCAGCAGTGTGTTGCTACACTATTCTATATGATAGTTACACAGTGGGAACACCAGCAGTGTGTTGCTACACTATTCTATATGACAGTTACACAGTGGGAACACCAGCAGTGTGTTGCTACACTATTCTATATGATAGTTACACAGTGGGAACACCAGCAGTGTGTTGCTACACTAGTCTATATGATAGTTACACAGTGGGAACACCAGCAGTGTGTTGCTACATTGTTCTATGTGATAGTTACACAGTGGGAACAAAAGCTACCAGTGTTTTACTGTCATATTCCATGAGAGAGGAAGATGAGTGTATGATCATACACCAGGCGGTGTATAACTACATCACCAGGCGGTGTATAACTACATCACCAGGCGGTGTATAACTACATCACCAGGCGGTGTATAACTACATCACCAGGCGGTGTATTTCCATACATCATCCAGCACACTTGGGATGATGGGAATTTCGCGTTGAGTATAATTAACCTTGAAATACACAGATATACACATCAGTCAGTATATGTATGATACACCAGGCGGTGTATGATACATACACCGTGCAGTACATTAAGGTTGATGGGAATCTCGCGTGAGGGGAACATACTTCACCTTGCAGCATAAATACTGTTGCATTTTAGTGACAGTTCTGCTGCCTCACGTTCCTGCTTTTATCTTGCATGTCTGCTTGCCTGCTTGCCTGTCTGTGTGTCTGCTCGCCTGCTTGTCTTCTTGCCTGCTTGTTTGTCTGTGTGTCTGCTTGCTTGCTTGTCTGACTGCTTGTCTGTCTGCGTGTCTGCTTGCTTGCTTGTCTGACTGCTTGTCTGTCTGCGTGTCTGCTTGCTTGCTTGTCTGACTGCTTGTCTGGCTGTGTGTCTGCTTGCTTGCTTGTCTGACTGCTTGTCTGTCTGCGTGTCTGCTTGCTTGCTTGTCTGACTGCTTGTCTGTCTGCGTGTCTGCTTGCTTGCTTGTCTGACTGCTTGTCTGTCTGTGTGTCTGCTTGCTTGCTTGCTTGTCTGGCTACTTTTCTGATTGCCTGCTTGTCTATCTGTTTGTCTGCTGGTCTGCTGGCTTGGTGAGCTTGCTTTTTTGCTTGCCTGCTTGCTTTGCATATTCTTCTGTTTGCTTTGGTAGTTGTTTGCTAGCGCATGTTTGATAGGCTGCCTGTTTGCCTCCTGTTTGTCTGCCTGTTTACTTGCCTGCTTGTCTGCCTGTTTACTTGCCTGTTTGTCTGCCTGTTTACTTGCCTGTTTGTCTGCCTGTTTACTTGCCTGTTTGTCTGCCTGTTTACTTGCCTGTTTGTCTGCCTGTTTACTTGCCTGTTTGTCTGCCTGTTTACTTGTTCGATTGCGTGCCTTTGTGTTTGCTTATATGTTTTCCCTCTTGTTTCTTTGTTACCTTGTTTGCGTCTTGTTTACCATTCATTTTCCGTGTGTGCATTCACACACACACACACACACACACACACACACACACACACACACACACACACACACACACACACACACACAATAATTGTTCTTCTGTACTCATGACTGTTTTTGTTGCTGTCAGCTCTCATGGGCGATACGTGAGGGAGAAACGTGCCCCAGTGTTTCTTCTTGCCCCAGGATCGAACCCGCGGCCTTTCGGTTGTGAGCCGAAGATTCTATCCCTGAGGTACAGAAACAAGGGATTATATTCAAGGGAAAACGCTAAACCCATAGGGGGATCTCTCTCTCTCTCTCTCTCTCTCTCTCGCTCTCTCTCTCTCTCTCTCTCTCTCTCTCTCTCTCTCTCTCTCTTTCTCTCTTTATTTTTATATCTTTACCCCTCCCCTATATACCTTAACCTCTCCCCTATATACCTTAACCCCTCCCCTATATACCTTAACCCCTCCCCTATATACCTTAACCCCTCCCCTATATACCTTAACCCCTCCCCTATATACCTTAACCCCTCCCCTATATACCTTAACCCCTCCCCTATATACCTTAACCCCTCCCCTATATACCTTAACCCCTCCCCTATATACCTTAACCCTCCCCTATATACCTTAACCCCTCCCCTATATACCTTAACCCCTCCCCATATATACCTTAACCCTCCCCTATATACCTTAACCCTCCCCTATATACCTTAACCCCTCCCTATATACCTTAACCCCTCCCTATATACCTTAACCCCTCCCCTATATACCTTAACCTCCCCTCCCCTATATAACCTTAACCCCTCCCCTATATACCTTAACCCCTCCCCATATACCTTAACCCCTCCCCTATATACCTTAACCCCTCCCCTATATACCTCCCCCTTTCCCTCTATATGTCCCTTCCCTCCTATATACCCCCTTTTTATAAAATAGCCCTCCCCCCTCCAGGGTATCTCAGGTGGTGAAAGGGGGTTTGATCCAGCTAATCTTCCTAGTAAGAGTGTTTAGACTCTCTCTCTCCTCTAAGGAAATCCTAGTTAATCCTAATCTCTTTGATGTATCCTAGGATTGGTAATTTGTATCTGAGGGATAATGACTGGAAGATCCGTGTTCCGCCTGGATTATGTTTGCTGACGTATTAAGAGAGGTCAGTGGTCACCCCCCCCCCCCCCGCCAGTAAGACGCGAATTATACTGGTACAAGTGTGTGAGAGGTCGTGTCTCCAGCTTACTGAAGAATTAGTTTCTCTCTCTCTCTCTCTCTCTCTCTCTCTCTCTCTCTCTCTCTCTCTCTCTCTCTCTCTCTCTCTCTCTCTCTGTCTCTCTCTCTCTCTCTCTCTCTCTCTCTCTCTCTCTCTCTCTCTCTCTCTCTCTCTCTCTCTCTCTCTCTCTCTCTCTGTCTCACTACCAGGCAGTGAGAAGACAGCATCTACACCACAAGACAGGCAGTGAGAAGACAACATCTACACCACAAGACGGGCAGTGAGAAGACAACTTTTACACCACAAGACGGGCAGTGAGAAGACAACTTTTACACCACAAGACGGGCAGTGAGAAGACAAATTTTACACCACAAGACGGGCAGTGAGAAGACAGCATCTGCACCACAAGACGGGCAGTGAGAAGACAGCTTCTACACCACAAGACGGGCAGTGAGAAGACAACTTTTACACCACAAGACGGGCAGTGAGAAGACAAATTTTACGCCACAAGACGGGCAGTGAGAAGACAGCATCTACACCACAAGACGGGCAGTGAGAAGACAGCTTCTACACCACAAGACGGGCAGTGAGAAGACAACTTTTACACCACAAGACGGGCAGTGAGAAGACAACTTTTACACCACAAGACGGGCAGTGAGAAGACAACTTTTACACCACAAGACGGGCAGTGAGAAGACAGCATCTGCACCACAAGACGGGCAGCAAGCACCAACTACACTCTGTAACTTTCTCCAGAACATCGCTACATCTGAGATAATTTATTCCCAGGATGACTCGAGTCTGGAACATGTTCGTACACCACAAGACTGTTCAACAGCCTCCCATCAAGCATTAGGGGAATTGCCAATAAACCCCTGGCTGCCTTCAAGAGAGAGCTGGACAGATACCTTAAGTCAGTGCCGGATCAGCCGGGCTGTGGCTCGTACGTTGGACTGCGTGCGGCCAGCAGTAACAACCTGGTTGATCAGGCCCTGATCCACCAGGAGGCCTGGTTATGGACCGGGCTGCGGGGGCGTTGATCCCCGGAATAACCTCCAGGTAACCATAATGATATCAACGAAATGAACTTAGTTGATCAAATGATATTGCTGGCCCACAGATGGCTCACAGCTGGCCCACAGATGGCTCACAGTTGGCCCAAAGATGGCTCCAACTTCATCCTGTTCCATACTTGTATGTCTCATAACAATCAAGCTGTTAAATGAGCTGATGTAGGTAACAGCTCTTAGCTTGTGAATAAAGCTGGGAATCCCTAACCTAACCTAACCTTGTAAAAAGAACTGGAAGAAGAAGAAGAAGGAGGAGGAGGAGGAGGAGGAGGAGGAGGAGGAGGAGGAGGAGGAAAAGGAGAGTAAGGCCTAGGGAAGGAGCATCAGGTACCAGGTAGCAGGTACCATCCAATACCAGGTAGTAAAGAGCACAAGTGGACCACATAATCTCACACAAAGACAACAAGTGTACTAGTCACTTCCATCACTGGTACCAGCGACCATCCCCACAATATTTTCCTCTTGAAGACGCACAAAGATTGTCCCGAAATACCGTAAGACGTTGTCCAGTATTAGCGCCATGATTCACTAACTACCATCAAGATTCACTTTAACGTTGCCTCCCCTCAAGGAAGGTTCCTTGATGTTGGTGAGGGGCTCTTGATTTAGGGAATTGGATCTGTGCTCCAGTTCCCCGAATTAAGCCTGAATGCCTTCCACATCCCCCCCCACAGGCGCTGTATAATCCTCCAGGTTTAGCGCTTCCCCCTTGATTATAATAATAATAATTTAACGTTGCCTGATTCGCTAAACATCGTCTGATTTACCGAAACATCTTCTGATTCACTTCAGCATTACCTGATTCGCTATAAACATTACTTTTTAAGACAGGAAGAGCGCTTATTGCTTATAGTGACTTCATGTTTGCTGTTTATGCAAGGTTAGGATAGTTTAGGGTAGGCCAAGCTAGGCTGTTCCATGCTAAGTTAGCAGGCTAGCTTACGTTGGGTTAGGTTACGCTAGGCTAGGCTAGGCTGTTTTATGCTAAGTTAGGCTAGCTTACGTTGGGTTAGGTTACGCTAGGCTAGGCTAGGCTGTTTTATGCTAAGTTAGGCTAGCTTACGTTGGGTTAGGTTACGCTAGGCCTGGGCTAGGCTATTTTATGCTAAGGGTTAGCTAGCTTACGTTGGGTTAGGTTACGCTAGGCTAGGCTAGGCTTTTTTATGCTAAGTTAGGCTAGCTTACGTTGGGTTGTTGGTTACGCTAGGCTAGGCTAGGCTATTTTATGCTAAGTTAGGCTAGCTTACGTTGGGTTAGGTTACGCTAGGCTAGGCTAGGCTATTTTATGCTAAGTTAGGCTAGCTTACGTTGGGTTAGGTTACGCTAGGCTAGGCTAGGCTATTTTATGCTAAGTTAGGCTAGCTTACGTTGGGTTAGGTTACGCTAGGCTAGGCTAGGCTATTTTATGCTAAGTTAGGCTAGCTTACGTTGGGTTAGGTTACGCTAGGCTAGGCTAGGCTATTGTATTTTAGGTTAGGCTAGCTTACGTTGGGGGGTTAGGTTACGCTAGGCTAGGCTAGGCTATTTTATGCTAAGTTAGGCTAGCTTACGTTGGGTTAGGTTACGCTAGGCTAGGCTAGGCTATTTTATGCTAAGTTAGGCTAGCTTACGTTGGGTTAGGTTACGCTAGGCTATTTTATGCTAAGTTAGGCTAGCTTACCTGGAGGTTATTCCGGGGATCAACGCCCCCGCGGCCCGGTCCATGACCAGGCCTCCCAATGGATCAGGGCCTGATCAACTAGGCCGCACGCAGTCCGACGTACGAGCCACAGCCCGGCTGATCCGGCACTGACTTTAGGTATCTGTCCAGCTCTCTCTTGAAGGCAGCCAGGGGTTTATTGGCAATTCCCCTAATGCTTGATGGGAGGCTGTTGAACAGTTTTGGGCCCCGGACACTTATGGTGTTTTCTCTTAGTGTACCAATGGCGCCCCTACTTTTTATTGGGGGCATTTTGCATCGCCTGCCCAGTCTTTTACTTTCGTAGGGAGTGATTTCTGTAGCTTACGTTGGGTTAGGTTACGCTAGGCTAGGCTAGGCTATTTTATGCTAAGTTAGGCTAGCTTACGTTGGGTTAGGTTATGCTAGGCTAGGCTAGGCTATTGTATTCTAAGTTAGGCTAGGTTACGTTGGGTTAGGTTACGCTAGGCTAGGCTAGGCTATTTTATGCTAAGTTAGGCTAGCTTACGTTGGGTTAGGTTACGCTAGGCCAGGCTAGGCTATTGTATTTTAGGTTAGGCTAGGTTATGTTGGGTTAGGTTACGCTAGGCTAGGCTAGGCTATTGTATTCTAAGTTAGGCTAGGTTACGTTGGGTTAGGTTACGCTAGGCTAGGCTAGGCTATTTTATGCTAAGTTAGGCTAGCTTACGTTGGGTTAGGTTACGCTAGGCCAGGCTAGGCTATTGTATTCTAAGTTAGGCTAGGTTAGGCTGGGTTAGGTTAGGTTGTGTTAAGGTTCTCTAGGTGAGGTCAGTGGTGACAGATTAACAACTTCATTTCAATTGATAATTGGTCACTGGAGTAAGAAAAGATTTTCTGATATTTTTGTTTTGAGATTTTTAGTTTACGCTGGTCCTGGACCGCCAGTGTGGTCTTGAGGACCGTCCTTGTATCTCAGTGGTCCTGGACCGCCAGTGTGGTCTTGAGGACCGTCCTTGTATCTCAGTGGTCCTGGACCGCCAGTGTGGTCTTGAGGACCGTCCTTGTATCTCAGTGGTCCTGGACCGCCAGTGTGGTCTTGAGGACCGTCCTTGTATCTCAGTGGTCCTGGACCGCCAGTGTGGTCTTGAGGACCGTCCTTGTATCTCAGTGGTCCTGGACCGCCGGTGTGGTCTTGAGGACCGTCTTTGTATCTCAGTGGTCCTGGACCGCCAGTGTGGTCTTGAGGACCGTCCTTGTATCTCAGTGGTCCTGGACCGCCAGTGTGGTCTTCAGGACCGTCCTTGTATCTCAGTGGTCCTGTACCGCCGGTGTGGTCTTGAGGACCGTCCTTGTATCTCAGTGGTCCTGGACCGCCAGTGTGGTCTTGAGGACCGTCCTTGTATCTCAGTGGTCCTGGACCGCCAGTGTGGTCTTGAGGACCGTCCTTGTATCTCAGTGGTCCTGGACCGCCAGTGTGGTCTTCAGGACCGTCCTTGTATCTCAGTGGTCCTGTACCGCCGGTGTGGTCTTGAGGACCGTCCTTGTATCTCAGTGGTCCTGGACCGCCAGTGTGGTCTTGAGGACCGTCCTTGTATCTCAGTGGTCCTGGACCGCCAGTGTGGTCTTGAGGACCGTCCTTGTATCTCAGTGGTCCTGGACCGCCAGTGTGGTCTTGAGGACCGTCCTTGTATCTCAGTGCTCCTGGACCGCCGGTGTGGTCTTGAGGACCGTCCTTGTATCTCAGTGGTCATGGACCGCCAGTGCGGTCTTGAGGACCGTCCTTGTATCTCAGTGGTCATGGACCGCCAGTGTGGTCTTGAGGACCGTCCTTGTATCTCAGTGGTCCTGGACCGCCAGTGTGGTCTTGAGGACCGTCCTTGTATCTCAGTGGTCCTGGACCGCCAGTGTGGTCTTGAGGACCGTCCTTGTATCTCAGTGGTCCTGGACCGCCGGTGTGGTCTTGAGGACCGTCCTTGTATCTCAGTGGTCATGGACCGCCAGTGTGGTCTTGAGGACCGTCCTTGTATCTCAGTGGTCATGGACCGCCAGTGTGGTCTTGAGGACCTTCCTTGTATCTCAGTGGTCCTGGACCGCCAGTGTGGTCTTGAGGACCGTCCTTGTATCTCAGTGGTCCTGGACCGCCAGTGTGGTCTTGAGGACCGTCCCTGTATCTCAGTGGTCCTGGACCGCCGGTGTGGTCTTGAGGACCGTCCTTGTATCTCAGTGGTCATGGACCGCCAGTGTGGTCTTGAGGACCGTCCTTGTATCTCAGTGGTCATGGACCGCCAGTGTCGTCTTGAGGACCGTCCTTGTATCTCAGTGGTCCTGGACTGCCGGTGTGGTCTTGAGGACCTGTCCTTGTATCTCAGTGGTCATGGACTGCCAGTGTGGTCTTGAGGACTGTCCTTGTATCTCAGTGGTCATGGACTGCCAGTGTGGTCTTGAGGACCTTCCTTGTATCTCAGTGGTCCTGGACCGCCAGTGTGGTCTTGAGGACCGTCCTTGTATCTCAGTGGTCCTGGACCGCCAGTGTGGTCTTGAGGACCGTCCGTGTATCTCAGTGGTCCTGGACCGCCGGTGTGGTCTTGAGGACCGTCCTTGTATCTCAGTGGTCATGGACCGCCAGTGTGGTCTTGAGGACCGTCCTTGTATCTCAGTGGTCATGGACCGCCAGTGTGGTCTTGAGGACCGTCTTTGTATCTCAGTGGTCCTGGACCGCCAGTGTGGTCTTGAGGACCGTCCTTGTATCTCAGTGGTCCTGGACCGCCAGTGTGGTCTTGAGGACCGTCCTTGTATCTCAGTGGTCCTGGACCGCCGGTGTGGTCTTGAGGACCGTCCTTGTATCTCAGTGGTCCTGGACCGCCA
>NW_027195521.1:10000-35000 GCF_038502225.1 Cherax quadricarinatus | reverse complement strand
TTCTCTTATTTTTCCCCTTATTGCTTGACTTTATCCGCGTTCCTTATGCCTTGTTTACGCTCACTTTCTCTATTGTCTTGATTTAGTAGATGCTTAAATTGTAATTGATGTTATGTTTGTTATGTTATTATGTAAATAAGATTAATTATTCAGTTTGTTGACGTTTTGATGATTTGTTTGACCCGGCAAGATGGCTGTTGAACGAATGGTGGTACATGTGCTTTTTTGAGGGGAAGGGGATTCTAAACGTCCCTCACGTGCGTCACTGTTACAGCCAGGGTATTGTGGGTCGTGAATTGTTACAGCCAGGGTATTGTGGGTCGTGAATTGTTACAGTCAGGGTATTGTGGGTCGTGAATTGTTACAGTCAGGGTATTGTGGGTCGTGAATTGTTACAGTCAGGGTATTGTGGGTCGTGAATTGTTACAGCCAGGGTATTGTGGGTCGTGAATTGTTACAGTCAAGGTATTGTGGGTCGTGAATTGTTAAAGTCAGGGTATTGTGGGTCGTGAATTGTTACAGCCAGGGTATTGTGAGTCGTGAATTGTTACAGTCAGGGTATTGTGGGTCGTGAATTGTTACAGTCAGGGTATTGTGGGTCGTGAATTGTTACAGTCAAGGTATTGTGGGTCGTGAATTGTTACAGTCAGGGTATTGTGGGTCGTGAATTGTTACAGTCAGGGTATTGTGGGTCGTGAATTGTTACAACCAGGGTATTGTGGGTCGTGAATTGCTACCTGGAGGTTACCTGGAGGTTATTCCGGGGATCAACGCCCCCGCGGCCCGGTCCACGACCAGGCCTCCCGATGGATCAGGGCCTGATCAACTAGGCTCAGTCAGGGTATTGTGGGTCGTGAATTGTTACAACCAGGGTATTGTGGGTCGTGAATTGTTACAGCCAGGGTATTGTGGGTCGTGAATTGTTAAAGTCACGGTATTGTGGGTCGTGAATTGTTACAGTCAGGGTATTGTGGGTCGTGAATTTTTACAACCAGGGAATTGTGGGTCGTGAATTGTTACAGCCAGGGTATTGTGGGTCGTGAATTGTTACAGCCAGGGTATTGTGGGTCGTGAATTGTTACAGCCAGGGTGTTGTGGGTCGTGAATTGTTACAGTCAGGGTATTGTGGGTCGTGAATTGTTACAGCCAGTGTATTGTGGGTCGTGAATTGTTACAGCCAGGGTATTGTGGGTCGTGAATTGTTAAAGTCACGGTATTGTGGGTCGTGAATTGTTACAGTCAGGGTATTGTGGGTCGTGAATTGTTGCAGCCAAGGTGTTGTGGGCTGTGAATTGTTACAGCCAGGGTATTGTGGGTCGTGAATTGCTACAACCAGGGTATTGTGGGTCGTGAATTGTTGCAGTCAGGGTATTGTGGGTCGTGAATTGTTAAAGTCACGGTATTGTGGGTCGTGAATTGCTACAGTCAGAGTATTGTGGGTCGTGAATTGTTGCAACCAGGGTATTCTGGGTCGTGAATTGTTACAGCCAGGGTATTGTGGGTCGTGAATTGTTGCTGCCAGGTATTGTGGGTCGTGAATTGTTGCAGCCAGGGTATTGTGGGTCGTGAATTGTTGCAGTCAGGGTATTGTGGGTCGTGAATTGTTAAAGTCACGGTATTGTGGGTCGTGAATTGTTACAGTCAGGGTATTGTGGGTCGTGAATTGTTACAACCAGGGTATTGTGGGTCGTGAATTGTTACAGCCAGGGTATTGTGGGTCGTGAATTGTTACAGCCAGGGTATTGTGGGTCGTGAATTGTTGCAACCAGGGTATTGTGGGCTGTGAATTGCTGCTGCCAGAGTATTGTGGGCTGTGAATTGTTGCTGACAGGGTATTGTGGGTTGTAGGTAGGTATGTTATTGCTAGATAAATAGGTAGGTATGCAAGTAGGTAGGTAAACAGGTAATTCAGTAGGCAAGTGTGTAAGTAGGTAGGAAATTAAATAGGTAATTATGTAAGTAGATAGGTAAGTAGGTAGATAAGTAGGTAAGTAATTAGGCATTCTTTAGGTGTCTTTCAGGTATCCTCCAGACACTCCACACATCCTCCAGACACTTCACACATCCTTCAGACACTTCACACATCCTCCAGACACTTCACACATCCTCCAGACACTTCACACATCCTCCAGACACTTGACACATCCTCCAGACACTTGACACATCCTTCAGACACTTCACACATCCTCCAGACACTTCACACATCCTCCAGACACTTGACACATCCTCCAGAAACTTGACACATCCTCCAGACACTTCACACATCCTCCAGACACTTGACACATCCTTCAGACACTTCGCACATCCTTCAGATACTCCACACATCCTCCAGACACTTCACACATCCTTCAGACACTTCACACATCCTCCAGACACTTGACACATCCTCCAGACACTCCACACATCCTCCAGACACTTCACACATCCTCCAGACACTTCACACATCCTCCAGACACTTCACACATCCTTCAGACACTTCACACATCCTCCAGACACTTGACACATCCTCCAGACACTCCACATATCCTCCAGACACTTCACACGTCCTCCAGACACTTGACACATCCTTCAGACACTTGACACATCCTCCAGACACTTCACACATCCTCCAGACACTTCACACATCCTTCAGACACTTCACACATCCTCCAGACACTTGACACATCCTTCAGACACTTCACACATCCTCCAGACACTTGACACATCCTTCAGACACTTCACACATCCTCCAGACACTTCACACATCCTCCAGACACTTGACACATCCTTCAGACACTTCACACATCCTCCAGACACTTGACACATCCTTCAGACACTTCACACATCCTCCAGACACTTGACACATCCTCCAGACACTTGACACATCCTCCAGACACTTGACACATCCTCCAGACACTTGACACATCCTTCAGACACTTCACACATCCTCCAGACACTTGACACATCCTTCAGACACTTCACACATCCTCCAGACACTTGACACATCCTTCAGACACTTCGCACATCCTTCAGATACTCCACACATCCTCCAGACACTTCACACATCCTTCAGACACTTCACACATCCTCCAGACACTTGACACATCCTCCAGCCACTCCACACATCCTCCAGACACTTCACACATCCTCCAGACACTTCACACATCCTCCAGACACTTCACACATCCTTCAGACACTTCACACATCCTCCAGACACTTGACACATCCTCCAGACACTCCACACATCCTCCAGACACTTCACACATCCTCCAAACACTTCACACATCCTCCAGACACTTCACACATCCTTCAGACACTTGACACATCCTCCAGACACTTCACACATCCTCCAGACACTTGACACATCCTCCAGACACTTCACACATCCTCCAGACACTTTGCACATCCTTCAGACACTTCACACATCCTCCAGACACTTGACACATCCTTCAGACACTTCACACATCCTCCAGACACTTCACACATCCTCCAGACACTTCACACATCCTCCAGACACTTCACACATCCTCCAGACACTTCACACATCCTCCAGACACTTGACACATCCTTCAGACACTTCGCACATCCTCCAGATACACCACACATCCTCCAGACACTTCATACATCCTTCAGACACTTCACACATCCTCCAGACACTTGACACATCCTCCAGACACTCCACACATCCTCCAGACACTTCACACATCCTCCAGACACTTCACACATCCTTCAGACACTTCACACATCCTCCAGACACTTCACACATCCTCCAGACACTTCACACATCCTTCAGACACTTGACACATCCTACAGACACTTGACACATCCTTCAGACACTTGACACATCCTCCAGACACTTGACACATCCTCCAGACACTTCACACATCCTCCAGACACTCCACACATCCTCCAGACACTCCACACATCCTCCAGACACTCCACACATCCTTCAGACACTTGACACATCCTTCAGACACTTCACACATCTTTCAGACACTTCACACATCCTTCAGACACTTGACACATCCTCCAGCCACTTGACACATCCTCCAGACACTTGACACATCCTTCAGACACTTGACACATCCTTCAGACACTTCACACATCCTTCAGACACTTCACGCATCCTCCAGACACCTCACACATCCTCCAGACACTTCACACATCCTTCAGACACTTCACACATCCTCCAGACACTTCACACATCCTCCAGACACTTCACACATCCTCCAGACACTTGACACATCCTTCAGACACTTCACACATCCTCCAGACACTTCACACATCCTCCAGACACTTGACACATCCTCCAGAAACTTGACACATCCTCCAGACACTTCACACATCCTCCAGACACTTGACACATCCTTCAGACACTTCGCACATCCTTCAGATACTCCACACATCCTCCAGACACTTCACACATCCTTCAGACACTTCACACATCCTCCAGACACTTGACACATCCTCCAGACACTCCACACATCCTCCAGACACTTCACACATCCTCCAGACACTTCACACATCCTCCAGACACTTCACACATCCTTCAGACACTTCACACATCCTCCAGACACTTGACACATCCTCCAGACACTCCACATATCCTCCAGACACTTCACACGTCCTCCAGACACTTGACACATCCTTCAGACACTTGACACATCCTCCAGACACTTCACACATCCTCCAGACACTTCACACATCCTTCAGACACTTCACACATCCTCCAGACACTTGACACATCCTACAGACACTTCACACATCCTCCAGACACTTGACACATCCTTCAGACACTTCACACATCCTCCAGACACTTCACACATCCTCCAGACACTTGACACATCCTTCAGACACTTCACACATCCTCCAGACACTTGACACATCCTTCAGACACTTCACACATCCTCCAGACACTTCACACATCCTCCAGACACTTGACACATCCTCCAGACACTTGACACATCCTCCAGACACTTGACACATCCTTCAGACACTTCACACATCCTCCAGACACTTGACACATCCTTCAGACACTTCACACATCCTCCAGACACTTCACACATCCTCCAGACACGTCACACATCCTCCAGACACTTCACACATCCTCCAGACACTTCACACATCCTTCAGACACTTGACACATCCTCCAGAAACTTGACACATCCTTCAGACACTTCGCACATCCTTCAGATACTCCACACATCCTCCAGACACTTCACACATCCTTCAGACACTTCACACATCCTCCAGACACTTGACACATCCTCCAGCCACTCCACACATCCTCCAGACACTTCACACATCCTCCAGACACTTCACACATCCTCCAGACACTTCACACATCCTTCAGACACTTCACACATCCTCCAGACACTTGACACATCCTCCAGACACTCCACACATCCTCCAGACACTTCACACATCCTCCAAACACTTCACACATCCTCCAGACACTTCACACATCCTTCAGACACTTGACACATCCTCCAGACACTTCACACATCCTCCAGACACTTGACACATCCTCCAGACACTTCACACATCCTCCAGACACTTGGCACATCCTTCAGACACTTCACACATCCTCCAGACACTTGACACATCCTTCAGACACTTCACACATCCTCCAGACACTTCACACATCCTCCAGACACTTCACACATCCTCCAGACACTTCACACATCCTCCAGACACTTCACACATCCTCCAGACACTTGACACATCCTTCAGACACTTCGCACATCCTCCAGATACACCACACATCCTCCAGACACTTCATACATCCTTCAGACACTTCACACATCCTCCAGACACTTGACACATCCTCCAGACACTCCACACATCCTCCAGACACTTCACACATCCTCCAGACACTTCACACATCCTTCAGACACTTCACACATCCTCCAGACACTTCACACATCCTCCAGACACTTCACACATCCTTCAGACACTTGACACATCCTACAGACACTTGACACATCCTTCAGACACTTGACACATCCTCCAGACACTTGACACATCCTCCAGACACTTCACACATCCTCCAGACACTCCACACATCCTCCAGACACTCCACACATCCTCCAGACACTCCACACATCCTTCAGACACTTGACACATCCTTCAGACACTTCACACATCTTTCAGACACTTCACACATCCTTCAGACACTTGACACATCCTCCAGCCACTTGACACATCCTCCAGACACTTGACACATCCTTCAGACACTTGACACATCCTTCAGACACTTCACACATCCTTCAGACACTTCACGCATCCTCCAGACACCTCACACATCCTCCAGACACTTCACACATCCTTCAGACACTTCACACATCCTCCAGACACTTCACACATCCTTCAGACACTTCACACATCCTCCAGACACTTGACACATCCTTCAGACACTTCACACATCCTCCAGACACTTCACACATCCTCCAGACACTTGACACATCCTTCAGACACTTGACACATCATTCAGACACTTCACACATCCTTCAGACACTTGACACATCCTTCAGACACTTCACACATCCTTCAGACACTTCACACATCCTTCAGACACTTCACACATCCTTCAGATACTTCACACATCCTTCAGACACTTCACACATCCTTCAGACACTTGACACATCCTTCAGACACTCCACACATCCTTCAGACACTTGACACATCCTTCAGACACTTCACACATCTTTCAGACACTTCACACATCCTTCAGACACTTGACACATCCTCCAGGCACTTGACACATCCTCCAGACACTTGACACATCCTTCAGACACTTCACACATCCTTCAGACACTTCACACATCCTTCAGACACTTCATGCATCCTCCAGACACCTCACACATCCTCCAGACACTTCACACATCCTTCAGACACTTCACACATCCTCCAGACACTTGACACATCCTTCAGACACTTGACACATCCTCCAGACACTTGACACATCCTTCAGACACTTGACACATCCTCCAGACACTTCACACATCCTCCAGACACTTGACACATCCTTCAGACACTTGACACATCATTCAGACACTTCACACATCCTTCAGACACTTCACACATCCTTCAGACACTTCACACATCCTTCAGACACTTCACACATCCTTCAGACACTTCACACATCCTTCAGACACTTGACACATCCTTCAGACACTTCACACATCCTTCAGACACTTGACACATCCTTCAGACACTTCACACATCTTTCAGACACTTCACACATCCTTCAGACACTTGACACATCCTTCAGAAACTTCACACATCCTTCAGACACTTCACACATCCTTCAGACACTTGACACATCCTCCAGACACTTGACATATCCTTCAGACACTTCACACATCCTTCAGACACTTCACACATCCTCCAGACACTTCACACATCCTCCAGACACTCCACACATCCTCCAGACACTTGACACATCCTTCAGACACTTCACACATCCTTCAGACACTTCACACATCCTTCAGACACTTCACACATCCTTCAGACACTTGACACATCCTTCAGACATTTCACACGTCCTTCAGACACTTGACACATCCTTCAAACACTTGACACATCCTCCAGACACTTGACACATCCTTCAGACACTTCACACATCCTTCAGACACTTCACACATCCTCCAGACAGTTCACACATCCTTCAGACACTCCACACATCCTCCAGACACTTCACACATCCTTCAGACACTTCACACATCCTCCAGACAGTTCACACATCCTTCAGACACTTCACACATCCTTCAGACACTTCACACATCCTTCAGACACTTCACACATCCTTCAGACACTTCACACATCCTTCAGACACTTCACACATCCTTCAGACACTTCACACATCCTTCAGACACTTCACACATCCTTCAGACACTTGACACATCCTTCAGACACTTGACACATCCTTCAGACACTTCACACATCCTTCAGACACTTCACACATCCTTCAGACACATCACACATCCTTCAGACACTTCACACATCCTTCAGACACTTGACACATCCTTCAGACACACTTCACACATCCTTCAGACACTTGACACATCCTTCAGACACTTGACACATTCTTCAGACACATCACACATCCTTCAGACACATCACACATCCTTCAGACACATCACACATCCTCCAGACACTTCACACATCCTTCAGACACTTCACACATCCTTCAGACACTTCACACATCCTTCAGACACTTCACACATCCTTCAGACACATCACACATCCTCCAGACACATCACACATCCTCCAGACACTTCACACATCCTTCAGACACTTCACACATCCTTCAGACACTTCACACATCCTTCAGACACTTGACACATCCTCCAGACACTTGACACATCCTTCAGACACTTCACACATCCTTCAGACACTTCACACATCCTTCAGACACATCACACATCCTCCAGACACATCACACATCCTCCAGACACTTGACACATCCTTCAGACACTTGACACATCCTTCAGACACTTGACACATCCTTCAGACACATCACACATCCTCCAGACACATCACACATCCTCCAGACACTTCACACATCCTTCAGACACTTCACACATCCTTCAGACACTTCACACATCCTTCAGACACTTGACACATCCTTCAGACACATCACACATCCTCCAGACACATCACACATCCTCCAGACACTTCACACATCCTTCAGACACTTGACACATCCTTCAGACACTTGACACATCCTTCAGACACATCACACATCCTCCAGACACTTCACACATCCTTCAGACACTTCACACATCCTTCAGACACTTCACACATCCTTCAGACACTTGACACATCCTTCAGACACATCACACATCCTCCAGACACATCACACATCCTCCAGACACTTCACACATCCTCCAGACACTTCACACATCCTTCAGACACTTCACACATCCTTCAGACACTTCACACATCCTTCAGACACTTCACACATCCTTCAGACACTTCACACATCCTTCAGACACTTCACACATCCTTCAGACACATCACACATCCTCCAGACACTTCACACATCCTTCAGACACTTCACACATCCTTCAGACACTTGACACATCCTTCAGACACATCACACATCCTCCAGACACATCACACATCCTCCAGACACTTCACACATCCTCCAGACACTTCACACATCCTTCAGACACTTGACACATCCTTCAGACACTTCACACATCCTTCAGACACTTCACACATCCTTCAGACACTTCACACATCCTTCAGACACTTCACACATCCTTCAGACACTTCACACATCCTTCAGACACATCACACATCCTCCAGACACTTCACACATCCTTCAGACACTTCACACATCCTTCAGACACTTGACACATCCTTCAGACACATCACACATCCTCCAGACACATCACACATCCTCCAGACACTTCACACATCCTCCAGACACTTCACACATCCTTCAGACACTTCACACATCCTCCAGACACTTCACACATCCTTCAGACACTTCACACATCCTTCAGACACTTCACACATCCTTCAGACACTTCACACATCCTTCAGACACATCACGTACATTTCGCTTACAATAGCCTAATAAGTACAACGACTACAATTTAATTATCTTTAATGTTCCATTAGTGCTACACCCGAAGCCAGCCATCCTCTTTCCTCAGATCAAACCTGATTTTCCTTCCCTTTACGGGACCCCAATGGAAATAAGTCTGGCTTTTCTGGGTTATCCTAGGTAATTTACACATATGTTACTATGTATGATAATTTATGTAACTGTCTATATGTGTACCTGTTTACCTGGAAACTATACCACGGGCGGGATTTGAACCCGCGGTCAGAGAGTCTCAAAACTCCAGACCGTCGCGTTAGCCACTGGACCAGCTGGTCCAGTGGCTAACGCGACGGTCTGGAGATGTTAGGTGATAAATATTGTGGACGGGACGCCATGATCCCTTAGACACAAGCTTGCAGGTAGTTATATTGTGATGTAGTTCAGCTGGGCTTGTGAGGTCTCTGGAGAGACCTAATTTGACCAATTATATGGTCACACCTTGCCTTGGCAGGCGTCTGTAGCCACGCCCACGTCTGAGGTCTTTTGTTCTTGACGCCTCAGACCTAGGCGTCAGGTCGCAACACGTGGTTGTGGAGGGTGCTTGGACCACCATAAAAGCCCAAGGAAGAGCATGATCATGAGATTCGAGCGGAGCTCCTGCTGGGGTGCAGAGCTCCTCAGCAGAGATTCGAGCGGAGCTCCTGCTGGGGTGCAGAGCTCCTGAGCAGAGATTCGAGCGGAGCTGCTGCTGGGGTGCAGGGCTCGGGAGAAGGCTGCTGAAGTCTCTGGAGGAGACTGTTGGAGGCATTGGGCAGAGTACTGGCTTGGCGCAGTACTCGTGCTGTGTAGGTCTTGGGACCTGTGGCTTAGTTCCTGTAGTGAACTGTCCTCTGTGCTATATTGTAAGTTATATTCATGGTCAAGTTGATTGTATTCCCTGTCTCACTGCTTATGTGTACCACCCCATTTATCTAAACCACAATAATGCTCTGTTCCCAAATATATTATTGTACAAAGACTTAATAATAAACTGCGTTTGAGTAGAATAATAATATTCACTGTCCCCGTTATTTGCTATTCCTATTTCTTATATTTTATTATGTTTATATATGAGTGAAGAGTGGGCGAGGCATATGTTAGTGAGTATTGTAGAGTTAATGAGAGTGTCGTGGTGGTCACCACTGACCTGTCATTACCTACCTACCTCCGCTAATCATCTCACTCCTAACACCGCGCCAGCCTCTCCCCTGCCTACATAATCCCTTACTCCCATATTCCCCACTTATATCCCATTCAATCATTACCCCCCCTACATGACATGGTGTCTAAGCGGTGGTGGTTCTTATTATTTTTATAGTAGGAACCAGTCCCATGTGCCTTATTTTTGACTGCTCGGTTATACTTATGCTACCATTTGCTACCACTTTTTTTTTTTCTTGTGTGTGTAAAATCTAAAGTGAATATCTGTATGATATTATAATCCTAGTGACCTTAACTGTCCTTTTATGACGGTGGGTCTAAATAATTGTTTGGGTGTAATATTATATTTGGTGGAATTGGTTGTTGGTTTGAGATAAATGGTGGAGAATATCAGTATTTGGGTGAGACTTTTGGGGGAAGCAATTACTGGCCGAAATTGAATATTTACAGAGGAATGAGAAGTCACCCAGCCCGCCTTGGAAGACTCACCCACAACTGTCACCCATTGAAGAGTTGCCTATGATTGCTGTCCACCTGATGTGCCCAGTCACCCAGCTGATATGCCCAGTCACCCAGCTGATATGCCCAGTCACCCAGCTGATGTGCCCCAGTAGATGTATTGCTGCCCTGGTCTGTCATCCAGTGTAGTGGGTGTCTGTCTGCGTCACCCAGCCTTTGTGACCATTGCCTGCGGACCGCCAGTTACCCGCAGTTGCCAGGGATGGGTGACCGCATCTGCTGTTGATGACCTGAAGTGACCTCACCTCACCTCGAGCAACTGACCATAGCCTGCTACTGCTGATATCGGCTGCTGTGATGCTGCTGAGATGCTGTAGCCGTGCTGCTATGCTGTCGCCGTGCTGAGATGCTGTAGCCGTGCTGCAATGCTGTGGCCGTGCTGTGTGCTGCTGTGATGTTGAGATGCTGCGGCCGTGCTGTGATGTTGAGACGCTGCGGCCGTGCTGTGATGCTGGGACCGTGCTGCGATGCTGTAGCCGTGATGCGATGCTGTGGCCGTGCTGTGTGCTGCTGTGATACGGCCGTGCTATGTGCTGCTGTGATACGGCCGTGCTGTGATGATGGATATGCTGTGGCCGTGCTGTGATGCTGCGATGCTGCCTAGCTCAAGAGGAGATGGCGGTGATGCTGCAGTGGTGTGTGAGGGATTCTGGCTGGTGTGCCAGGACAGGAGAATCTACTATGAAGGAGTTGCCATCCTCGGAGATGTGGAAGGACGTGAGCCGCGGAGATGGACTCCAGCTGGTGGGACCAGCCTGCTTTCAAGGGCGGCATGGAGGTGTGTCCTGCCTTGCTGGTCGACCTGTGCGACAGGTATGCGGGGATGCCCTGCCAGCCATGAGAGACAATTAAGAGTGTGAGATGTCCCCAGCCTACTTTGACTTGCCAGAAGTGTTAGTGTTACCTGTGTGGAATAAGGTGACCTTGAAAACGGTCCAGTGATTATGGCCGCCTTGTTTTATGAGGCCAGTGAATCCTAGTAGTGGCAAAGGATAATGGAGGATCTTAGCTGCGATGCCTGCCCTGTCTCGATTTTCAGATGTTGTAGTGTGCATGTGAAGTGTGCCGAAAATGCGACCTTGGTGGTCGTGAAGTGGTCTAGTTGCAGTTACTTGAAAGAATGCAACCCGTTGGAGCAGTTTTCCACGCCATAGAAGCCTAGAGAGGTTTGGCCCAATGGTTAACGTGCGAGGGTGACTAGCATTGGCTAGTGCATTTCTAGTAGAAGTAGGGAAGGCACTGGAGCCCGATATTTAGGTTTAAGGAGAAATGACGGGTAAGGAGGCTTTGCACCAGAGAGCGACTATTATGCTGGCCAACTGCGAGGTGTACTGATTATGCTGCCTTGTGGTAGATGAGGAGGTTGAGGGAAATATATGTAGTGGAATAATTGTATTATGTATAATTTTGTCTTTGTATTGTAATATATTTTAGGGATTAGGATTAAAATAGTCTAATAACTAGGACAAATTGTCTTAGTTCTCAGATATTTTAAATTGGGGGAGAAAGGGGGATGTGATGTAGTTCAGCTGGGCTTGTGAGGTCTCTGGAGAGACCTAATTTGACCAATTATATGGTCACACCTTGCCTTGGCAGGCGTCTGTAGCCACGCCCACGTCTGAGGTCTTTTGTTCTTGACGCCTCAGACCTAGGCGTCAGGTCGCAACACGTGGTTGTGGAGGGTGCTTGGACCACCATAAAAGCCCAAGGAAGAGCATGATCATGAGATTCGAGCGGAGCTCCTGCTGGGGTGCAGAGCTCCTCAGCAGAGATTCGAGCGGAGCTCCTGCTGGGGTGCAGAGCTCCTGAGCAGAGATTCGAGCGGAGCTGCTGCTGGGGTGCAGGGCTCGGGAGAAGGCTGCTGAAGTCTCTGGAGGAGACTGTTGGAGGCATTGGGCAGAGTACTGGCTTGGCGCAGTACTCGTGCTGTGTAGGTCTTGGGACCTGTGGCTTAGTTCCTGTAGTGAACTGTCCTCTGTGCTATATTGTAAGTTATATTCATTTTCAAGTTGATTGTATTCCCTGTCTCACTGCTTATGTGTACCATCCCATTTATCTAAACCACAATAATGTTCTGTTCCCAAATATATTATTGTACAAAGACGTAATAATAAACTGTGTTTGAGTAGAATAGTAATATTCACTGTCCCCGTTATTTTCTCCATTTATTTATGTTTAGTTAAAGTAGTGAGAGGGTGAGTAGTGTAGTGTGACGGGTAGAGTAATGAGAGGTGAAGGTGTAGTCACCAGTGACCTCACATTACCTACCTACCTCCGCATATCTCACTCCTACCACCTCGCCTGCCTCTCCCCTGCCTACATAATCCCTTACTCCCATATTCCCCACTTATATCCAATTCAATCATTACCCCCCTACATGACAATATCAGGACTGAGCCACGGGGGTCAACGCCCCCGTGGCTCAGTCCTTGACCAGGCTTCACGGTGGATCAAGGCCTGTGATCAACCTGGATGTTACTGGTCGCACGTAGTCCAGCGTACGAACCACAGCTCGGTTGATTAAGTACTGACTTTAGGTAGCTGTCCAACTATCTATTGAAGGCAGCCAGGGGTCTATTGGTAATTTCCCTTATGGTTGGTGGAAGGCTGTTGAACAGTCTCTGTCTGTCTCTGTGTCTGTCTGTCTCTGTCTCTGTCTCTCTGTCTCACACACACACACACACACACACACACACACACACACACACACACACACACACACAGTTGTAATAATATCTGTCTTCCCTCAGCCGTGACTACACAAGCAACACCACCTGTTCATGTGTGTGTCAGGAGTGAGGGGACGGGTGGCCAAGGGGAAACTTAAGGGGAAAGGGAAAAGGGGAGAAGAAAAGGGAAACGACCGCATTTCATTGTAAATTATAATCCCACCAATGTAGACAAAAGCCCCAACATGTGTGTACACACACACACACACACATGCACACACACACACACACACACACACACACACACACACACACACACACACACACATGCACACACACACACACACACACACACACAGCTAATGTAGTCCCCATATTTAAGAAAGGAAACAAAAACGAGGCACTAAACTACAGACCTGTGTCTCTGACATGTATTGTGTGCAAAGTCATGGAGGTTACCTGGAGGTTACCTGGAGGTTATTCCGGGGATCAACGCCCCCGCGGCCCGGTCCACGACCAGGCCTCCCGATGGATCAGGGCCTGATCAACTAGGCTGTTACTGCTGGCCGCACGCAGTCCGACGTACGAGCCACAGCCCGGCTGATCCGGCACTGACTTTAGGTATCTGTCCAGCTCTCTCTTGAAGGCAGCCAGGGGTTTATTGGCAATTCCCCTAATGCTTGATGGGAGGCTGTTGAACAGTTTTGGGCCCCGGACACTTATGGTGTTTTCTCTTAGTGTACCAATGGCGCCCCTACTTTTTATTGGCGGCATTTTGCATCGCCTGCCCAGTCTTTTACTTTCGTAGGGAGTGATTTCTGTGTGCAGATTTGGGACCATTCCTTCCAAGATTTTCCAAGTGTAGATTATGGAGAAGATTATCAGGAGGAGAGTGGTCGAACACCTGGAAAGGAACAAGATTATAAATGAAAACCAGCATGGGTTCATGGAAGGCAAATCTTGTATCACAAACCTCCTGGAGTTTTATGACAAGGTAACAGAAGTAAGACATGAGAGAGAGGGTTGGGTAGATTGCGTTTTCCTAGACTGCAGGAAGGCCTTTGACACAGTTCCCCACAAGAGATTAGTGCAGAAGCTGGAGGATCAGGCACACGTAAAAGGAAGGGCACTGCAATGGATAAGGGAATACCTGACAGGGAGGCAGCAACGAGTCATGGTACGTGAAGAGGTATCACAGTGGGCGCCTGTTACGAGCGGGGTCCCACAGGGGTCAGTTCTAGGACCAGTGCTATTTTTGATATATGTGAACGACATGATGGAAGGAATAGACTCTGAAGTGTCCCTGTTCACAGATGACGTGAAGTTGATGAGAAGAATTAAATCGGACGAGGATGAGGCAGGACTGCAAAGAGACCTGGAGAGGCTGGACATGTGGTCCAGTAACTGGCTTCTCGAATTCAATCCAGCCAAATGCAAAGTCATGAAGATTGGGGAGGGGCAAAGAAGACCGCAGACAGAGTATAGGCTAGGTGGACAAAGACTACAGACCTCACTCAGGGAGAAAGACCTTGGGGTGACCATAACACCGAGCACATCACCGGAGGCACACATCAACCAAATAACCGCTGCAGCATATGGGCGCCTGGCAAACCTGAGAATAGCGTTCAGATACCTTAATAAGGAATCGTTCAAGACACTGTACACTGTGTATGTTAGGCCCATACTGGAGTATGCAGCACCAGTCTGGAACCCACACCTGGTCAAGCACGTCAAGAAGTTAGAGAAAGTACAAAGGTTTGCAACAAGGCTAGTCCCAGAGCTCAAGGGAATGTCGTACGAGGAAAGGTTAAGGGAAATCGGACTGACGACACTGGAGGACAGAAGGGTCAGGGGAGACATGATAACGACATACAAGATACTGCGGGGAATAGACAAGGTGGACAGAGATAGGATGTTCCAGAGAGGGGACACAGGGACAAGGGGTCACAACTGGAAGCTGAAGACTCAGACGAGTCACAGGGACGTTAGGAAGTATTTCTTCAGTCATAGAGTTGTCAGCAAGTGGAATAGCCTAGCAAGTGAAGTAGTGGAGGCAGGAACCATACATAGTTTTAAGAAGAGGTATGACAAAGCTCAGGAAGCAGAGAGAGAGAGGATCCAGTAGCGATCAGTGAAGAGGCGGGGCCAGGAGCTGAGTCTCGACCCCTGCAACCACAATTAGGTGAGTACAATTAGGTGAGTACACACACACACACACACACACACACACACACACACACACACACACACACACACACACCAGCCCAACGCATCCTATCTACTTCCCGGTGACCATTCACTTAAAAATCCGGCTAAGGAAATTTGCTAAGTACGATAGTGCTGCCATCTGTTAGCGGTGGAAAAAGTAGGATCAATTCTAGATGAGTTGAAGGTTCAAGTGTCGACTTCAGGACAAGGCTCAAGAATCCACTTCAGGACAAGGCTAAAGAATCCACTTCAGGACAAGGCTCAAGAATCCACTTCAGGACAAGGCTCAAGAATCTACTTCAGGACAAGGCTCAAGAATCTACTTCAGGACAAGGCTCAAGAATCCACTTCAGGACAAGGCTCAAGAATCTACTTCAGGACAAGGCTCAATAATCCACTTCAGGACAAGGCTCAAGAATCCACTTCAGGACAAGGCTAAAGAATCCACTTCAGGACAAGGCTCAAGAATCTACTTCAGGACAAGGCTCAAGAATCTACTTCAGGACAAGGTTCAAGAATCTACTTCAGGACAAGGCTCAAGAATCCACTTCAGGACAAGACTGTGATGTAGTCCAGCTGGGCTTGTGAGGTCTCTGGGGAGACCTAATTTAACCAATTATATGGTCACACCTTGAATTGGCAATTAAGAAATCGATATATTCAGTTAAAGAGAGAAATAAAAAAGGGAATTAGAAAAGCAAAAAGAGATTATGAGGTTAAAGTTGCAAAAGAATCGAAGACTAACCCAAAAGGATTCTTTCAGGTATACAGAAGTAAGATCAGGGACAAGATAGGCCCACTCAAAAGTTCCTCGGGTCAGCTCACTGACAGTGATAAGGAAATGTGTAGAATTTTTAACACATACTTCCTCTCAGTTTTTACACAGGAGGATACCAGCGATATTCCAGTAATGATAAATTATGTAGAACAGGACGATAATAAACTGTGCACTATTAGGGTCACAAGTGACATGGTCCTTAGGCAAATAGATAAATTAAAACCTAACAAATCCCCAGGCCCTGATGAACTGTATGCAAGGGTTCTAAAGGAATGTAAAGAGGAGCTTAGCACACCTTTGGCTAATCTTTTCAACATATCACTACAAACTGGCATGGTGCCAGATAAGTGGAAAATGGCAAATGTGATACCTATTTTCAAAACAGGTGACAGGTCCTTAGCTTCGAACTATAGACCAATAAGCCTAACCTCCATAGTGGGAAAATTTATGGAATCAATAATTGCCGAGGCAGTTCGTAGCCATCTTGAAAAGCATAAATTAATCAACGAATCTCAGCATGGTTTTACAAAGGGGCGTTCCTGCCTTACGAATTTATTAAATTTTTTCACTAAGGTATTTGAGGAGGTAGATCATGGTAATGAATATGATATTGTGTATATGGACTTCAGTAAGGCTTTTGACAGGGTCCCACATCAGAGACTATTGAGGAAAATTAAAGCACATGGAATAGGAGGAGAAATTTTTTCCTGGATAGAGGCATGGTTGACAAATAGGCAGCAGAGAGTTTGCATAAATGGGGAGAAATCAGAGTGGGGAAGCGTCACGAGCGGTGTTCCACAGGGGTCAGTGTTGGGCCCCCTGCTGTTCACAATCTACATAAACGACATAGATGAGGGCATAAAGAGCGACATCGGCAAGTTTGCCGATGACACCAAAATAGGCCGTCGAATTCATTCTGACGAGGACATTCGAGCACTCCAGGAAGATTTGAATAGACTGATGCAGTGGTCGGAGAAGTGGCAGATGCAGTTTAATATAGACAAATGCAAAGTTCTAAATGTTGGACAGGACAATAACCATGCCACATATAAACTAAATAATGTAGATCTTAATATTACGGATTGCGAAAAAGATTTAGGAGTTCTGGTTAGCAGTAATCTGAAACCAAGACAACAGTGCATAAGTGTTCGCAATAAAGCTAATAGAATCCTTGGCTTCATATCAAGAAGCATAAATAATAGGAGTCCTCAGGTTGTTCTTCAACTCTATACATCCTTGGTTAGGCCTCATTTAGATTATGCTGCACAGTTTTGGTCACCGTATTACAGAATGGATATAAATTCTCTGGAAAATGTACAAAGGAGGATGACAAAGATGATCCCATGTATCAGAAACCTTCCCTATGAGGATAGACTAAGGGCCCTGAAACTGCACTCTCTAGAAAGACGTAGAATTAGGGGGGATATGATTGAGGTGTATAAATGGAAGACAGGAATAAATAAAGGGGATGTAAATAGTGTGCTGAAAATATCTAGCCTAGACAGGACTCGCAGCAATGGTTTTAAGTTGGAAAAATTCAGATTCAGGAAGGATATAGGAAAGTACTGGTTTGGTAATAGAGTTGTGGATGAGTGGAACAAACTCCCAAGTACCGTTATAGAGGCCAGAACGTTGTGTAGCTTTAAAAATAGGTTGGATAAATACATGAGTAGATGTGGGTGGGTGTGAGTTAGACCTGATAGCTTGTGCTAACAGGTCGGTTGCCGTGTTCCTCCCTTAAGTCAATGTGACCTGACCTGACTAGGTTGGGTGCTTTGGCTTAAGCCGGTAGGAGACTTGGACCTGCCTCGCATGGGCCAGTAGGCCTTCTGCAGTGTTCCTTCGTTCTTATGTTCTTATGTCTGTAGCCACGCCCACGTCTGAGGTCTTTTGTTCTTGACGCCTCAGACCTAGGCGTCAGGTCGTACACGTGGTTGTGGAGGGTGCTTGGACCACGATAAAAGCCCAAGGAAGAGCATGATCAAGAGATTCGAGCGGAGCTGCTGCTGGGAGGCAGAGCTCCTGAGCAGAAGATTCGGGCAGAGCTCTGGCCTGGGTGCAGAGCTCCTGAGCAGAGACTTCGAGCGGAGCTGCTGCTGGGGTGCAGGGCTCGGGAGAAGGCTGCTGAAGTCTCTGGAGGAGACTGTTGGAGGCATTGGGCAGAGTACTGGCTTGGCGCAGTACTCGTGCTGTGTAGGTCTTGGGACCTGTGGCTTAGTTCCTGTAGTGAACTGTCCTCTGTGCTATATTGTAAGTTACATTCATTTTGGTCAAGTTGATTGTGTTCCCTGTCTCACTGCTTATGTGTACCATCCCATTTATCTAAACCACAATAATGTTCTGTTCCCAAATATATTATTGTACAAAGACTTAATAATAAACTGTGTTTGAGTAGAATAGTAATATTCACTGTCCCTGTTACTTGCTATTCATATTTCTTATATTTTATTATGTTTATATATGAGTGAAGAGTGGGCGAGGCATATGTTAGTGAGTATTGTAGAGTTAATGAGAGTGTCGTGGTGGTCACCACTGACCTGTCATTACCCACCTACCTCCGCTAATCATCTCACTCCTACCTCCTCGCCTGCCTCTCCCCTGCCTACATAATCCCTTACTCCCATATTCCCCACTTATATCCTATTCAATCATTGCCCCCCTACATGACATGGTGTCTAAGCGGTGGTGGTTCTTATTATTTTTATAGTAGGAACCAGTCCCATGTGCCTTATTTTTGACTGCTCGGTTATACTTATGCTACCATTTGCTACCATTTGATTTTGTGTGTTATTATAATATTATAATCCTAGTGACCTTAACTGACCTTTTTTGACGGTGGGTCTGAATAATTGTTTGGTTGTATTATTATATTTGGTGGAGTTGGTTGTTGGTTTGAGATAAATGGTGGAGAATATCAGTATTTGGGTGAGACTTTTGGGGGAAGCAATTACTGGCCGAAATTGAATATTTACAGAGGAATGAGAAGTCACCCAGCCCGCCTTGGAAGACTCACCCACAACTGTCACCCATTGAAGAGTTGCCTATGATTGCTGTCCACCTGATGTGCCCAGTCACCCAGCTGATATGCCCAGTCACCCAGCTGATGTGCCCCAGTAGATGTATTGCTGCCCTGGTCTGTCATCCAGTGTAGTGGGTGTCTGTCTGCGTCACCCAGCCTCTGGGACCATTGCCTGCGGACCGCCAGTTACCCGCAGTTGCCAGGGATGGGTGACCGCACCTGCTGTTGATGACCTGAAGTGACCTCACCTCACCTCGAGCAACTGACCATAGCCTGCTACTGCTGATGTCGGCTGCTGTGATGCTGCTGAGATGCTGTAGCCGTGCTGCTATGCTGTGGCCGTGCTGAGATGCTGTAGCCGTGCTGCGATGCTGTGGCCGTGCTGTGTGCTGCTGTGATGTTGAGATGCTGCGGCCGTGCTGTGATGTTGAGACGCTGCGGCCGTGCTGTGATGCTGGGACCGTGCTGCGATGCTGTAGCCGTGCTGCGATGCTGTGGCCGTGCTGGGTGCTGCTGTGATACGGCCGTGCTGTGTGTGATACGGCCGTGCTGTGTGTGATACGGCCGTTCTGTGATGATGGATATGCTGTGGCCGTGCTGTGATGCTGCGATGCTGCCTAGCTCAAGAGGAGATGGCGGTGATGCTGCAGTGGTGTGTGAGGGATTCTGGCTGGTGTGCCAGGACAGGAGAATCTACTATGAAGGAGTTGCCATCCTCGGAGATGTGGAAGGACGTGAGCCGCGGAGATGGACTCCAGCTGCTGGGACCAGCCTGCTTTCAAGGGCGGCATGGAGGTGTGTCCTGCCTTGCTGGTCGACCTGTGCGACAGGTATGCGGGGATGCCCTGCCAGCCATGAGAGACAATTAAGAGTGTGAGATGTCCCCAGCCTACTTTGACTTGCCAGAAGTGTTAGTGTTACCTGTGTGGAATAAGGTGACCTTGAAAACGGTCCAGTGATTATGGCCGCCTTGTTTTATGAGGCCAGTGAATCCTAGTAGTGGCATAGGATAATGGAGAGTCTTAGCTGCGATGCCTGCCCTGTCTCGATTTTCAGATGTTGTAGTGTGCATGTGAAGTGTGCCGAAAATGCGACCTTGGTGGTCGTGAAGTGGTCCAGTTGCAGTTACTTGAAAGAATGCAACCCGTTGGAGCAGTTTTCCACGCCATAGAAGCCTAGAGAGGTTTGGCCTAATGGTTAACGTGCGAGGGTGACTAGCATTGGCTAGTGCATTTCTAGTAGAAGTAGGGAAGGCACTGGAGCCCGATATTTAGGTTTAAGGAGAAATGACGGGTAAGGAGGCTTTGCACCAGAGAGCGACTATTATGCTGGCCAACTGCCAGGCGTACTGATTATGCTGCCTTGTGGTAGTTGAGGAGGTTGAGGGAAATATAATTGTATTATGTATAATTTTGTCTTTGTATTGTAATAGATTTAAGGGATTAGGATTAAAATAGTCTAATAACTAGGACAAATTGTCCTAGTTCTCAGATATTTTAAATTGGGGGAGAAAGGGGGATGTGATGTAGTCCAGCTGGGCTTGTGAGGTCTCTGGGGAGACCTAATTTAACCAATTATATGGTCACACCTTGCCTTGGCAAGCGTCTGTAGCCACGCCCACGTCTGAGGTCTTTTGTTCTTGACGCCTCAGACCTAGGCGTCAGGTCGTACACGTGGTTGTGGAGGGTGCTTGGACCACGATAAAAGCCCAAGGAAGAGCATGATCAAGAGATTCGAGCGGAGCTGCTGCTGGGAGGCAGAGCTCCTGAGCAGAAGATTCGGGCAGAGCTCTGGCCTGGGTGCAGAGCTCCTGAGCAGAGACTTCGAGCGGAGCTGCTGCTGGGGTGCAGGGCTCGGGAGAAGGCTGCTGAAGTCTCTGGAGGAGACTGTTGGAGGCATTGGGCAGAGTACTGGCTTGGCGCAGTACTCTTGCTGTGTAGGTCTTGGGACCTGTGGCTTAGTTCCTGTAGTGAACTGTCCTCTGTGCTATATTGTAAGTTACATTCATTTTGGTCAAGTTGATTGTGTTCCCTGTCTCACTGCTTATGTGTACCATCCCATTTATCTAAACCACAATAATGTTCTGTTCCCAAATATATTATTGTACAAAGACTTAATAATAAACTGTGTTTGAGTAGAATAGTAATATTCACTGTCCCTGTTACTTGCTATTCATATTTCTTATATTTTATTATGTTTATATATGAGTGAAGAGTGGGCGAGGCATATGTTAGTGAGTATTGTAGAGTTAATGAGAGTGTCGTGGTGGTCACCACTGACCTGTCATTACCCACCTACCTCCGCTAATCATCTCACTCCTACCTCCTCGCCTGCCTCTCCCCTGCCTACATAATCCCTTACTCCCATATTCCTCACTTATATCCTATTCAATCATGTGCCCCCCCTACATGACAAGGCTCAATAATCCACTTCAGGACAAGGCTCAATAATCCACTTCAGGACAAGGTTCAAGAATCTACTTCAGGACAAGGCTCAAGAATCCACTTCAGGACAAGGCTCAAGAATCCACTTCAGGACAAGGCTCAAGAATCCACTTCAGGACAAGGTTCAAGTGTCGACTACAGGACAAGGTCCAGCACCCGTGACTACGCTTGAGGTTACCTTCGCACGCCCGGTTCTTCGAAAAATAGTTAAGGTTTCCGCGGTCCGCGAACTCCCAGTGAAAATTATCTCGCTGGAGGATGTTGAACGTGTTGCTGACATGCTTGTAGACGGCAGAGGCTTTATCGTAGAATTAGATACATTGGCGACATCTGCATATCTACATTTGTAGACGTTTCGCCAACAAGAGGTTTTATCAGTACATAAGAAGATAAAAAGGAACACTGCAGCAGGCTTACTGGGCCATGCGAGGCAGGTTCAGGTCTCCTACCGGCTTAAGCCAATGCCCTAACCTAGTTAAGTAGGTCACATTCACTTAAGGAATGTAGAACTATACACAAAAGATGAGGTAATCAGGGGTTGAAGAGGGCTTCACAACCAGCAGTAACAACCTGGTTGATCAGGCCAATAGACCCCTGATTGTCTTCAAGAGAGGGCTGGACAGATACCTAAAGCCAGTACCTGATCAGCCGGGCTGTGGTTCATACCTTGGACTACGTGCGGCCAGCAGTAACAGCCTGGTTGATCAGGCCCTGGTCCACTAGGAGGCCTGGTCGTGGACCGGCCCGCGGGGGCGTTGATACCCAGAATGCCCACCAGGTAGACTCCAGGTAGGTAGGGGAATCCTTCGCTGCTAGTTGTATCTTAGTCTTTATCCAGTTGCTTAGCTAGTTGTTTAGTTAGTTGTTTAACCAGTTGTTTAGCTAGTTGTTTAGCTAGTTGTTTAACCAGTTGTTTAGCTAGTTGTTTAGCTAGTTGTTTAGCTAGTTGTTTAGCCAGTTGTTTAGCTAGTTATTTAACCAGTTGTTTAGCTAGTTGTTTAGCTAGTTGTTTAACCAGTTGTTTAACCAGTTGTTTAGCTAGTTGTTTAACCAGTTGTTTAGCTAGTTGTTTAACCAGTTGTTTAACCAGTTGTTTAGCTAGTTATTTAACCAGTTGTTTAGCCAGTTGTTTAGCCAGTTGTTTAACCAGTTGTTTAACCAGTTGTTTAGCTAGTTGTTTAGCCAGTTGTTTAACCAGTTGTTTAACCAGTTGTTTAACCAGTTGTTTAACCAGTTGTTTAGCCAGTTGTTTAGCTAGTTGTTTAACCAGTTGTTTAGCCAGTTGTTTAACCAGTTGTTTAACCAGTTGTTTAGCCAGTTGTTTAACCAGTTGTTTAACCAGTTGTTTAACCAGTTGTTTAGCTAGTTGTTTAGCCAGTTGTTTAGCCAGTTGTTTAGCTATTTGTTTAGCTAGTTGTTTAGCCAGTTGTTTAACCAGTTGTTTAGCCAGTTGTTTAACCAGTTGTTTAGCTAGTTGTTTAACCAGTTGTTTAACCAGTTGTTTAGCCAGTTGTTTAACCAGTTGTTTAACCAGTTGTTTAGCTAGTTGTTTAACCAGTTGTTTAACCAGTTGTTTAGCCAGTTGTTTAGCCAGTTGTTTAACCAGTTGTTTAACCAGTTGTTTAGCTAGTTGTTTAACCAGTTGTTTAACCAGTTGTTTAGCTAGTTGTTTAACCAGTTGTTTAACCAGTTGTTTAACCAGTTGTTTAGCCAGTTGTTTAACCAGTTGTTTAACCAGTTGTTTAGCTAGTTGTTTAACCAGTTGTTTAACCAGTTGTTTAACCAGTTGTTTAGCCAGTTGTTTAACCAGTTGTTTAACCAGTTGTTTAACCAGTTGTTTAGCTAGTTGTTTAACCAGTTGTTTAGCCAGTTGTTTAGCCAGTTGTTTAGCTATTTGTTTAGCTAGTTGTTTAGCCAGTTGTTTAACCAGTTGTTTAGCTATTTGTTTAGCTACTTGTTTAGCCAGTTGTTTAGCCAGTTGTTTAGCTATTTGTTTAGCTAGTTGTTTAGCCAGTTGTTTAACCAGTTGTTTAACCAGTTGTTTAACCAGTTGTTTAGCTAGTTGTTTAACCAGTTGTTTAACCAGTTGTTTAGCCAGTTGTTTAACCAGTTGTTTAACCAGTTGTTTAGCTAGTTGTTTAACCAGTTGTTTAACCAGTTGTTTAGCCAGTTGTTTAGCTATTTGTTTAGCTAGTTGTTTAGCCAGTTGTTTAACCAGTTGTTTAGCCAGTTGTTTAACCAGTTGTTTAGCTAGTTGTTTAACCAGTTGTTTAACCAGTTGTTTTGCCAGTTGTTTAACCAGTTGTTTAGCCAGTTGTTTAGCTAGTTGTTTAACCAGTTGTTTAGCTACCACCATCATCATCATCACCATCACCATCATCATCACCATCATCATCATCATCACCACCATCACCACCACCATCATCATCACCACCATCACCACAACCATCATCATCATCATCATTATCATCATCATCATCACCATCACCACCACCACCACCATCATCATCACCACCATCATCATCATCATCACCATAATCATCACCACCATCACCATCACCACCATCATCATCATCATCACCACCATCACCACCACCATTACCACCATCATCACCACCACCACCA
>NW_027195521.1:0-7500 GCF_038502225.1 Cherax quadricarinatus | reverse complement strand
GACACCACTGATACCACACTCCTCGTGCATATTCCTGCCTAGTGACAAGGGTTCACAGTGTAGGAGCTGTCTTCATCTGCTCTACCTTCTACGGTGTAATATTATATGTACAGTGTTCACCTCCCTGTGCACTCCCTCCCTGCTGGTGTTAAATCCTGACGTCTGGAGGTTATGTCATCACTCTCCCCCTCGTTCTCACCTCTCCTTGTAACTTCTCACTTGAATATTGTACACTATTATTATTATTATTATTATTATTATTATTATTATTATTATTATTATTATTATTATTATTCCTTCCTTAAATGGAGGATACCTTTGATATGCCTCTGGTGAGTTTCGAGAGTTTTTCTACTTCCAGAGCCCGGTCTTAGGCCAGGCTCGTCTGATGCTAGTCTCCCCACAGCTTGCCACTCTCCCCACACGTTGACACACTCCCCACAGCCTGACACTCTCCCGACAGGCTGCTTGCCTGACTATGAACTCAGCATCTCTCTCGGCATAAACAGTGGGGATATTTCCCATTTCGTCTAAATGTGGTAACTGACACTTATTGTCTACGAAACCGAACGAATTGTTGACATCAATTCCAGAATGTAAAAAAAATAGATTATACATAGCTGTACTTGCTCTGTGACTACGTAATAATATTTGAGAGTGAAATAGGGATGAAAACAGATATGTGGTAAACAATCTGACTGTTCCATTTCTTTGCAAGATAAAATAAGATATTTTTACCCATAGGAAGGAATTATTTGAACGTCATTGAGCAGCTGTGGTACACAGCTTCAGGTACTACCGGCAAGTATCGTAGACTTAAGGTGTAAGCAGTGGCGGACCTACATTTTTGGGGCGGCCCTGAAACTTGAAGTGATGGGGGCCCCTTCGCAACCCCTTCTCATACAGTAGACCCAGAAATTTTAAGTAATGTGGACTAGAGTCGCTTTTGAGGTCCCTCCTGGATTAGGGGCCCTAGAGCTTAAACTTCATTATTTTCATAGATCTGCCCCTGGGTGCAGGGAAAAAATATATATTATACGCTACATTTCGCCTTTTGCAGAGCTGGGTAAGGTTCTACTAGGAGGGGAAGAAACCTAGTGGCGTTGATTTTGGACTAGGTGCTGCTAGTAGCAACAACTTGAGTGATCAGGTCATCGACCAGAGTCGTTAGTCCCAAGAGCTAGAGTTATCCTCTCTTGATTATAATACCATTACCTCCTATTCAGCAGTCGCTTATGACCCTTACGGATTTACTGCTTCCCTTTGAATAATAATAATGCTACTACTACTACTACTACTACTACTAATAATAATAATAATAATAATAATAATAATAATAATAATAATAATTTAGACTAGGCGACATAATGTATATACTGTATATTTTTTTAAATATAAAAATAAGCACAAACAAGTAGTTTGCAGCCGCCATCAGTAATGAGATGTGTTACACTTTCAGACCCGCCAATCAGCTACATTTCTAAACAACAATTAGCCAATCACATTCATATTAACAAACCAGTGACCAATCAGGTGCATTTTAACAAACAGCTGACCAATTAAGCATCGTTTTAGAGAGAAAATTCCCTCCAAGAGAAGCAGTAGCATTCGGAAAGTCAGAGGAGGAGGATGTGCTACTTTTCTCAATTCAAACTCTTAGTTGTTTTCCATTGGAATAGTGAAGTGTAGTGCCTTGAAGGGGATAATAACACTAGATAGAGTACCGTGATGTGGGTACGTGATTGTAGTGGGGACAACTACGCCACTGTAGAGCTTTTACAGGGTAGATGGACTTGAGTTAATAAGAAAAAGGCTGGAAAAGTTGATTGAAGATCTCTGTTGCAATGGCGGCTGAGACGATGTCAGCCGGGAGCGACCTGCTGGTGGTGAGTACCTGGGTGGTAGTGGTGACTGGTACCTGTGGTGGTGACTGGTACCTGTGGTGGTGGTGACTGGTACCTGTGGTGGTGACTGGTACCTGTGGTGGTGGTGACTGGTACCTGTGGTGGTGGTGACTAGTACCTGTGGTGGTGGTGACTGGTACCTGTGGTGGTGACTGGTACCTGTGGTGGTGACTGGTACCTGTGGTGGTGACTGGTACCTGTGGTGGTGGTGACTGGTACCTGTGGTGGTGGTGACTGGTACCTGTGGTGTTGTCTGGGACCTGTGGTGGTGATGACTGGTACCTGTGGTGGTGACTGGTACCTGTGGTGATGACTGGTACCTGTGGTGACTGGTACCTGTAGTAGTGGTGACTGGTACCTGTGGTGGTGGTGACTGGTACCTGTGGTGGTGACTGGTACCTGTGGTGGTGACTGGTACCTGTGGTGGTGGTGACTGGTACCTGTAGTAGTGGTGACGTACCTGTGGTGGTGGTGACTGGTACCTGTGGTGGTGACTGGTACCTGTGGTGGTGACTGGTACCTGTGGTGGTGGTGACTGGTACCTGTAGTAGTGGTGACGTACCTGTGGTGGTGGTGACTGGTACCTTAGGTGGTGGTGATAACTGGTACCTTAGGTGGTGGTGATAACTGGTACCTTAGGTGGTGGTGGTGACTGGTACCTGTGGTGGTGGTGACTGGTACCTTAGGTGGTGGTGATAACTGGTACCTTAGGTGGTGGTGATAACTGGTACCTTAGGTGGTGGTGACTGGTACCTTAGGTGGTGGTGATAACTGGTACCTTAGGTGGTGATAACTGGTACCTTAGGTGGTGATGACTGGTACCTTAGGTGGTGGTGATGACTGGTACCTTAGGTGGTGGTGATGACTGGTACCTTAGGTGGTGGTGATAACTGGTGAATTGGGTGGTGGTGATAGCCAGTAACTTAGGTGCTGGTGATAACCACTCTATAGGGGATTCATATTTTTTGCAATTTAAGGCCTGTGGAACATAATTTAAGGTCATGGGGATGAGATTTAAGGTCACGCCAACGGGATGCAGTTTTATTTCTACGGGAAGCAACTTTAGTTGTACGTGAGGAACATGAAGGCCTAAACGATGCACTTAAAAGACCCTTAATTATTGCAACTCAGCCTAAGCCTACCCACCTTAACCCAACCCACCTTCCTAAATTCCAAGATAAGATTAATTTGTTGAAGTCAGTATTGAAATCAATATTAGCCACATGAAATGTATTCTCTAGGTCACTGGCATTAATAAATGGATGCAATCATAAATTTTTTTAAAGGAGTGGAAGGGTAAGCCAGCTGAAGGCCTTAGTCAGATGACCAAAAGCTCCAACTTCGGGTCATCACACGAGTGACCCGCGTCAGGAAACATCCTGTTTCCTGACCTAACCTAACCTGTTTCCTGATAAACCTTATCTAATCTAACCTAATCCAACCTAACCTACTCTATCCTAACCTTACCTAGCCTAATCTAATTTAACCTAACTTAACCTAACCTTACCTGTCCTAACCTAATCTAACTAACCTTAAATTGCAGCTCTACATTTAATCCGCTAGGCCTTCAAATGCATTCCCTTAGCTTTCAATGTGCCATTTAGGCCCTTAATGCACCCTACCAGTACATCCCCAAGACCTTCAAGTGCATACCCTAGAACTTCAGCTGCAACCCTAGACTAAGTGCATCTACTAGGCTTTGAACTGCATTCCCCCTTAGCCTTCAACTGCACAATGTTCAAGGTCAATGTCTAAGATATTTTTCAGTTTTAATAACTGGAGGCGTCAAGGTAAGTGCTGTCACTGTATCTGTTATTGATGTTTGTTACATTACCCAAGCTGATACGGTAGTTTGCTCTCGTATGTGAAAACTGTCTCTGTTAATGTGTGATCAACGAAGCGATGAACAGGTGGATAAAATGTGCCAGGTTCACCTGTCGTTAACATCGGCATCTAGAGAAGAGCCTTCATCAAGCCATATTGTCGACTTCACCTGGCCTGTGTATTTGTATCACCGATATATGTGAACGGTAAGTGTTTTTTATTATATTATCCGTATTATCCATATGTGTATTTATCCATATTTTGTATATTATCCATATTTTGTATATTATCCATATTTGTGGGCAATAAGTGTCTTTGTTTTACATATAGTTTAGGGTGGCCTGGTGGCTAAAGCTCCCGCTTCACACACGGAGGGCCCGGGTTCGATTCCCGGCGGGTGGAAACATTTCGACACGTTTCCTTACACCTGTTGTCCTGTTCACCTAGCAGCAAATAGGTACCTGGGTGTTAGTCGACTGGTGTGGGTCGCATCCTGGGGGACAAGATTAAGGACCCCAATGGAAATAAGTTAGACAGTCCTCGATGACGCACTGACTTTCTTGGGTTATCCTGGGTGGCTAACCCTCCGGGGTTAAAAATCCGAACGAAATCTTATCTTATCTCATATTTGTGGGCACTGTATCTTATTTTTGGGTGCATTCTTTTTATTATATTTGTGGGGTACTAAGTGTTTTTGTATTAACCATTTTTGTGGGTACTGCCTTTCAACCATGTACTGTACTGTAGTTTAGCAATAGGTGGTTCCGGGAATTATTACCCACGCATTTCGGTCTCAGACTAGACATGCTGGCTAATGTCCTGGTCAGTCAGTTTGTTGGTGCTCTCAGCACAGTTCGACGTAGGCACCACATCCTGGCCAATCAGGAAATTATCAGGTATTCTCCTGAAGACGGAGTTTGATGGTTACCCCTTGTATCTGAAGGGTGTTGAAATACCTTGGATTTTTTTTTGTCTATCTCTTAATGCACTTACTGCACTTAGTTTTCATTAGCACCATTTACCTGTTCACCCTGTATATTAATGTCTTGATTATGTGTGTGTGTGTGTGTGTGTGTTTTCAAATTGCAGTGTAAGAACGTCAAAGATTCCCCCCCCCCCACTTAAACCAGTGTGCTGGTGAGAAACTTGCTTCTGATTAACATGTGTAAATATATTTTAACTTTTCAAACCTTTTTATAGTTATTTTTTAGAAATGGCTTTTTTATGGATTGGGCCATTTAAAAGTAAGGCTTTTTTTTTTTTAGAGTGGGTCGCATTTCAAATAAAAAAGTGAGGTTGAGCTCATTTAAAAAAATTTTGTTTGAGAGCGGCTGGAGTAACTATTAAATTATTTCTTAAGAGAGGATTCTCACTTAAAGACAAGTTAAAACTTACTGAGATTTACATATATTTTTTTTTCCATATTTTCTTCCATCACCTTGTTAAATGAAATTGTAACATTGCAGTGTTTAGATAATTCTGTTCTGTTTTACAGGTTTTAAAGGCAACAAATGCACAGTGTGTGCTGTATTTCCATTCTGGTCTTTTTTCCTGGAATACAACTCCTAACAGCCAGCTACCTCTGCAAGTACCTATTTTGCTGTTAGGTTAACATGAGTGGCAGGTGAAAGGAGACCTGACTATATGTCTCTAACCGCCAGATAATCTAGTTTTTAATAGGTTTGAAGCGAATGCTGTCTACCACTGGGCAAATTAATGATATTTTTTTTTCGGTGAAATGCAAGGATACATGGTTAAAGATCAGAAGGCCCCGTGTTCGATACCCCAGGCAAAATAAGATTTCTGGTCTAGTCGCCTTACACCTGCTGATTCTGTTCGCATAGTAGCAAACAGGTACCTGGGTGTAAATTAAATAATGGGTCGTATGCTGGGGGCGGGGACTACCAAAGTTTTAGGCCAAGTTTTAGAACAAGTTAAGGTAGGCTAACTCTTGGTTTATATGGATGAGCCGTAGAAAAGTACTTGTAACCGTATCAACCCTGGCCCAGTGCCGGGCTACAGGAGTAGGCAAACTCTTGACATCCATGAAAGGTACGCCAAAGGTAAAGGTAACAAAGCTTGGTTGATGGTTGTTAATGGTATTTTGATGGGGAAGGGGGGGGGTAGCTGGAAGCACTGAAGCAGCTCCAGACAGCAGACATACAAGGCAGGAGGGTGATGGCAGGATACAAAGTTCAGTGGTGACTAGGATTCACTCCCGTAATCCTGGGGTAAAGCTGCTGCCTACACACTGACTCACGTTCCTGCCATCACAGGGCGTGTGCGAGGCAATACGTACATACCTTAGTATATTTATCATTCTGTATGTCCGCCTTTGTTGCCTCGTGATGCCGCTTGTGGTGTGTATTTGATATTCAATTTTAAGATAAGCCAGTGGAAACAAATTAACCAACTTTTTGAGGGGAAGGGGTTAACCTAGATTAAAGCTACAGAGTTTATGGATTTCAAGGTTGTTTTGATGCTTGTGATGAAAATAACCACTCCTTTCTTGGATCAAACCTCATTACCACCCATTCCTTAGGTGCTGACCTTAAAGTTTTAACGCGTCTCTGTTAATAAAATAATATCCAGTGGTGTGTATTGCATTCGCTGTATAATTGTATATTGGCCTTTTGAATGAACCTGAATTGATCATAAGTTACTTATAAAGCTGTACATGCCTGCATACAAATAAACAACTACGTATAGTAAAGTATATTGTAGATACCAAAATTACGTACACAAATAGTTTATTGGGTATAACTTCATCGAATTTTTAAGGGAAAAGACAAATACAAAAAAGGCTTCAACAAATTCCCCTTAAGCAAGTTGGGGTGCATTTTATATTTTAAACGTTCATTTGAAACGAATAACCGATGCTACGAACTATGTGAATGAAGACTAGTCTGTCATGTTTGCTGAAATTTCTGGGAGAGTGAACATTTAATGGTGGGTGATTTAAATATTATCTTCCATTCATTGGTTGTGGATGTAAGGCGAGTGGTTGAGACATCCCTTACCGAGCTTGTCAATACCTTATCATATTTCTTTATCTTCGTTACGTAATTTTATCTTTGAAAACGAGACTTGTATGTTTTATGACACGTGTAACACATGGGTATCTATTGACGAAACGTTTCGCCTGCACAACAGGTTTCTTCAGTCGAATACGGGATTTTGTAACATTGGAGGTAGTAGAAAATACCCAAGTGTTGCATATATGTCTTGGTCTTCAACTTACCTATTATAGATAATATGATACGTATATCTCTCTGTCAGGGACGGATCTACCATGAAACTAATGAAGCTGAAGCTTCAGGGCCCCTAATCCCGGAGGGGCCCCAGGAGTGACTTTAGTCCACATTGCTTAAAAACTTTGGGTCTGCTGTATGAGGAGGAGTTGCGAAGGAGGTCCTCATAACAAGGCAAGCTTCAGGGGCCCCAAAAATGTAGGTCCGCCACTTCATAGAATTTTTAACTGGTAGTGAACAGGTAACGTGTAGCCTTAATGAGTCAAAAAGTGATAGGCTAAGCCCAATTAATTATCTTTAAAAACTAGATACTTCATATTTTATCCACATAATGTCCTTTGATCCAACCAAGAAGTTGGACTATCCTCCCCTTCCTTGGCTCAAAACTGATTGCCTTCCATTCTCCTGGGGCTCTATTTCCTCCATGGGTTTAGCGCTTCCTCATATATATAATGATTTGTATTAAACCTTTTCGTGTGCATAAACGAAATTTACTATCGCATTTGGGCAGTTGGATCGCC
>NW_027195520.1:0-172809 GCF_038502225.1 Cherax quadricarinatus | reverse complement strand
AGGAGACAGAGGAGAACCCATAGCGACACCGAAGGTTTGAGAATAACTTTTACCTTGGAAGGAAAAGGAATCTGAGTCCACACAAAGGCGAGTAAGATCAAGAAAGACATCAGTAGGTAAACCTACTGATTATTAAGAACATCAAGAAATGGTAGGTATACCTACTGATGTCTTTCTTGATATCATTCGCCTTTGAGTGGACTCAAATTCCTCCTTCCAGGTAAATATTATTCTCAAACCTTCGGTGTCGCTGTGGGCTCTCCTCTATCCCCTGTTCTTGCTAATCTTTACATGGAATACTTTTAGACTGTTCTTCTTCCTAGTACTGATGTGCGACGTTCTCTCTGGCTCTGCTATGTTGATGACATCTTTGCTCTTTGGCTTCAAGAGTATAGTCTCTTCCAACCAGTTCTTGGTGGATTTGTATTTCATTCTTTTGAAATTCAAATTTTATTGTCTCGTTTGTCTTTTCTTATCCATTGTTTAGCCTTCATTTTAATACGAATATTGGTTCATTAAATGACCCTCTTCTCTACTAATGTGCTTATAAATTCCCTTATTTTATTCCCAGAGATATCTTAGCCATCTGTTCATTCACTCTGCAACAGTTAGATATCTTTATTCCGAAACGTTTTGCCTACTCAGTAGGTTCTTCAGTCGAGTACAGGAAAGTTCGTGGAAGCCGTAGAGATATGTTGAAGATTGAGACACTTATGCAACATATGGAAATCTTTATTCAGGAAACGTTTCGCCACACAGTGGCTTCATCAGTCCAATACAAAGTAGAAAGGTGTAAGGAAAGGAGGAGTTTGAGGTAATCAGTCCCTCAGCCTGGTGTCTCAGTCGTCAACTTGTCCGTTTTTCATACCATTGATCACAACTGTCAGACACTGCAGCATCATGGGATCTTGTTACAAAGAATTCTTCAACACTTGTCTACGGCCCTATGCTGTACATCCTACAAGATTGATGGACTGAACACATCGTCTCCAGACTGAGGGAAAGATTACCTCAAACTCCTCCTCTCCTTACACCTTTCTGCTTTGTATTGGACTGATGAAGCCACTGTGTGGCGAAATGTTTCCTGAATAAAGATTCCCATATGTTGCATAAGTGTCTCAATCTTCAACCTGTCGGTTTTTCAAACCGTTCATCACAACTGTCAGACACTGCAGCATCATGGGATCTTATTGCAAAGAATTCTTCAACACTTGTCCAACCTTTGGACGAAGACCTACTTCGACTAGTAGATGGTACCACTATGTCCCCGTCTCCTCCTGCTTTGCCTCACCTGACTACAGCATATAAGCCACGTCTAAAGCCCTATGCGGTGTCACAGAGAGACATCTCTACCAGGGTACACAGCAGACGTAGACCACACTTCAGGTTGCACTTCTCGAATAGGGTAAAGATCAAACCAAAGAGTGGGACAGTCAATGGCTCGTCCAAGTTAGCACTTGCAGCTGTCGTCAGTGGCAGACTGCACGTCAAGTTTAATTACGATTCTGTCGCTCAAAGAGGCCTTCGTTGTCGTCTGTACTGACGACACAGAGACTGAAAAATTCATTACCACCACTGCTACAACCACTCTACATGATCAGGGATTTATTGTCTTGACTTCCCCAACTCTGAGCGCCAGGATAACTGTGTTCCTCAAGAGACTCGACAGGCTCATTACTGCCCAGGGTACCGAAGAAATCAAGTCGTCCATTGAAGCACAGAACCCTTGGGCCAAGGTGGATTTCATTACCAAAATACCCAATGCCTCTTCCATGCTGAAGATCACCTTCAGTGACGTCAACATGGCAGCCAGAGCTCTCGCTGAGGGACTGGCTATTCACTACTTCCACATCAATCCAGCCTTCATCGAAGCAGAAAAATTCCATCAAATTCCACAGTGTTCCAACTGTTACTCATACCTACATACCACCAAAGACTACCCTGCCAAGAATAAGTTCTGCTCCACCTGCGGCCAAGAAGGTCATGACTTCAAGACGTGCACTACTACCTCTCCACTTAAGTGCTTGAACTGCAAGAATGATCACCATGCTCTTGCTGCCAAGTGCCTAACCAGAGGAGATATACTTAAGAAACAACTCAAAAAAAAAAAAAAAAAAAAAAAAAGACCACATATGCTGCTATTACCAAGCTTCAAGCAGATACTACCATGATTCTTCAAGCCACGCAAGCTGCTAGTACCACTTCTTCGCCAGCTTTTGCTGGCGACTTCGCCAAGATTATTTACTGTATCATGTATGCTCCTGTGCAGAATGTAGCTGAACCTGGTTCCTTCAACGAACTCTTCAAGCTCAACAACATGCCTGGTTTCGCATTCCCTGCATCTCCACCTTCCACAGAGATCATAAAATCCACTGCAAATGTCGCCAATATTACCGCTGATCCACTGCTACCACACCTTCCTCCCGACACAGAGATGGACCAATCAGAGACCACTGAGACGCCGACCGATTCCACCAATTAGAGTCCACCAGCACCTGCTTCCACCTCCATCACAAAGGACCAATCAGACGCCTCACCTCAATCGTCTCAGTCACCAGCCAAGAAGGTTAAAACACAAGAGCCTTGGGATGCATCCCTACGTACTACCGCCACTAATTTACAAGAAGTCCACGTCTTGCCTGGTGTGTACTTCTACACAACCAACCAGAATGAGAATGCAATGTACACTCCAAAAATTATTCAAGGCCTCCACAACGGGACAGTCAAGTTCACCTGCGACTCAACTCGATCATTCACCACTGAATCCCTGATCAACCTACTCTCAAAAAATCACCGCTTTGCTGCACTCGACTACACCACAAGGAAGAAATTCAGGACTCTCCAGAATGTCTCCAGGACTGTCAATTATCAATTACCGTGAAGACAAGTTTCCTCAGCACTTTGATGCCTGCTAAAGCTGGGGTGTGGCTTCAAAACGAACCCTGTAATTGCTGCCTCCGCCCTCCTATGCTGCTGAAGATGTTAAACGAGAACATACTTTCCACTTAGGGAGTCACCGCAAGACAGAAGTCACCCTCCAACCGGAGGGCCCCAAGAAAGAATACAGAAGAAAGATGAACGACACCCCCCGCCCGGGAGGCCACCGCCGGGTCCCCATCTGGAGAAGACACAGGCCTGAATCAGGGGGCTGCAGGGCAATTTTCCGCGCGCTCTCAAAAAAAATCGAAAAATTATAGAAATTGAGTTATTTATACCGAAAAATAGCTTAACTCTTTGGCAACACAATAGTACCAGAATGAATGTTCTACGACGTTTCTACAAGAAACTGTAGTCATTTATATCAGGTATGGTGACGGCGATGTGGGTAGCGAGTCTGCTAACAACCCATATATTTTTTGGAAAATTTTCCTTGTTTTTTTATTGCTATTTCTTGCAATATTCTTTCTAATATAATAACTGACTATTTGGCATCATAAAACAGTAGGCGGAGATTATCCGTAGACTTAGAGCTATCCAGGAACCATCTGGGAACACTCGGCAGTATTCCCGCTCCAGAGAGAGCCAGCAGAAATTACTTCATTATTACGCTTATATCAGCTTATATGTCAACTCTACGGCTTATTTATCTATCAGAATTGATCTAATATGATATAATAAACACTATAAGTAACATACAAACATGTTATATACTCAAGACTGAATAAAAAAAAAAAAGCCATAATATGGCAAGAGACCATCGGCAATATTTCGATATAAATGAGTTACTACACTCATGTCGTCTCCATGTCGTATTCTTTAATCTCGGAGTAAGAGAAAACGATGTTTTGAAGAGGTTAACTGCATTAGAACATCAGTTTACTAAGAAATACACCCAAACAAACGCGATTTTGGCGATTTTTTTTTTCTGAGACGGTGGGCCGGCCGGCGCTCCAAGCCAATATCTCGGAAGTAACTTATTCACTTTACGGTACATAGTCTGCCTTTATTACTTAATTAAATGTAATAATATTCACAGAAATTGTAGAATAATGATTTCTCTAATTTGCAATTATTCATTTTTGGAAATATTCCAAATACTTTGGGAGTTAAAGATTAGATTAGATTTTGCCACCGAAGTGGCTAGTTTATTGTGCACCCCATATCCATCCTGTGGACGGTAGCGCGAGAGCATATGGATACACAAAAGGCCTAGGAACTAGGCCCCAAAGGGTTAACAGGAATACATATGGATTTATATCTACATATCTATAGTTCACTTATCTGTTACAAGCAAATTTAGGAAATTTGCTTAGTATATCTGGTATCTTATTTTCATTAATAAGATATCTTGACATGTCACATAGGTTATTATACTGTCTGTCTCTGTATTCCTCAATAAGTGGACAATTAAGCACATAGTGTTCAAGAGAGTGACCATATGCCTGATCACATAATTTACATTTAGTTTGATCATCATCTGTGTGTCTCCCAAACTGCCAGAAGTACTTGTAACCAAGCCTAAGCCTGGCCACTACAACATCAGTCAGTCTGTTCACATTGCAAGTTGCTCCATAAACATACTTATCTACGTTCATGTTATCATAGTGGGTTATAGATCTACTCAGGCTTCTAACTGCATTCCTATAACAATCATTTTCATTATTTACTTCTCTCCTAATATTATTCCTAATGCTAGACACAGTTATACCAAAGTTATATTCTACATTCTCCTTCTCGATACTCTTCTTGGCTAACATATCAACTTTATCATGAAGGAGTAATCCAATGTGTGATGGGATCCATAGCAATTGTACATTAATTCCTTTGTCCCTAATTTTTGAGTATCTATACCTGGCTTCCCCAATGAGCATGTTGTTGGAGTCATTATATGAGCCAAGAGCCTTCAATGATGACATAGAATCAGTAATGATGATAGAGTCAAGCTCAGTGTCATAGGTTAGCTTTAGCGCCATTAGGATTGCAAACAATTCAGTTTGCAGTGTAGACGCCCAGTTGTTAATTCTTATGCCTAACTCAACAAATTTATTATCGTTCTTAACTAGGGAGGTGGCAACAAGAGCAGATGCAGCCCTGCCAGAAGACTCCTGTTTAGATCCATCAGTGTATATAACTTGTGATAACTTGTTACTACCAGCTAGGTGAGAAATTTCTTCTTGAGCAGTTGCTCTAACAAGAGATTTAAGGAAGGGATTACTAGCAATGAGCTTCTTGGGAGGGACTTGTAGGTATGTGATATTAAATGAACACATCTTCCATGGAGGGGTGAAATGCTCTTGTTGCCTACAGTGATACAGTTCATGCAGGTTATAAAACTTAATGCAATTGCACGTTTTCACAATCCATTTAGATCTGTGTGTATTTACCTCTAGACACTTGGTAAGATTCACTGTGACAGTGTCTGGTTCGTTTCTCAACATTCTAATACCGAGTACAGTGTTAATTTCAACAATCCTATCACTGATACTAGAAATACCAAGCTCCTTCCTCATGTTAAGAACTTTTGTAGATCTGGGACAGCCAAGAATAATCCTGAGAGCTTCATTTTGCATTAACTCCAAGGGTCGGAGAGAACTTTCTCTAGCTAATATCAACATGGGAGCAGCATAATCAATTAAGGACCTAACATAGGCTATGTACATCATTCTCACGATTCTCACATTTGCACCATAGTTGGGATTGTAGCCAGCAACAGCTTTGAGAGCATTTAGCCTAGCTTTACATTTCTTGTTTAGTTGTGGTATAGTGGATTTGTTAAAGGGTACATCTACACCAAGATATCTGTAAGTTTTAACGTAGCTAATGATTTCACCCTGCAAATAGATGGGTGGGGGATGTCGTTTGCTTGTTAATATCTTAGTTTTAGAGGAAGATATTATGAGGCCTAGTCGATTACAAATTGCTTGAACTTCATTAAGAATGGTATTCATCTTCTTATGCCCTGTTGTATGGATCATGATATCATCAGCATAGCTTATAGCTATATGTTTAGGTGAGGCAGGTAGAGCATTTAGGAGAGCATTAATCAGAATATTAAATAGCATGGGACTAAGAACTCCTCCCTGCGGTGTACCTAAAGACATTTCTTTAGAATCACTTCTGAAGCCTTGGTAAAGGACAGAGGATACTCTATTTGACAGGTATCCTATTATCCAGCAGAGTAAGCTACCACCAATATTCATTTTGGCTAGTTCATGTAGTATAACGGTTCTGTTCGCAATATCAAATGCAGATTTTAGATCAAGAAAAGTGGTAAAACTAGTAGAGGTGTGTGCAGTGAGAAAGGTGGAAATACAGTTCTGCACACTTTTACCTTTCATGAACCCATAGAGGTAGGGGGAAAGTTGATGTCTGATTCTGTAGTACAGTCTGTTAAGCATCATTCTTTCAAAAGTTTTACAAAGACAACTAGTTAAGGAGATCGGCCTAAATGTATCAGGCTGTTGGGGCTTAGGGATAGGCACAATGAGACTATTGGTCCAGGAAGTAGGAAGAACGCCCTCAATGTAACTGAGATTATACAGTGCCAACAAAGGGTTATCAGGCACGTGCCTTAGAGTTCTGAGAATATCATAGGTTATACCATCCTCTCCAGGAGCAGTTGATCGACCTTTGGTTAATGCATTATCTAATTCATACTCGGTAAAGAGGCAATCACTCTCATCAATATTTTGGCTCATAAAATTAATCAGTTTCAACATTTCTTCAGAAGTACTCTCTAAATTTTTTCTAATATGAGATGGAAGGCTTTCATGCCTGGATGTTTTGGACCAGTCATTTATGAGGTCATTTGCTTTTTCAAGAGGAAAGGGATGAGCAACATTGCCAGTCTTTTTCCTGGTTATTTTATTTATACCTTTCCAAGCCAAACTCAAAGGGGTGGACCTATTTAATCCACTAACAAACTGTTCCCATTCCTGTTGCCTAAGTTCTTCCTTTCTATTCCTTGCATTTGTTAGTGCAGCTTGGAACGTTCTGAGCAGGTCTGGGGTTCTACATTCACGGTATGCTTTACCAATCCTCCTAGCTGCATGTGTTAGATTGCGCAGCTGTGGATCATTATAGTATTTACATTGGTTTTTATTGTTATTTATAGTGGAGGGTTTTTGTTTCCTATTCCTGCCCACTTGATCTGTGAGAACACTCTCAATAGTGGTAATTAAATCATCATTAAATTTTTGTGTGCCAATGGGCTCGTAATTCTTATACCATTGATCCAAGTGGTTAATAAAGTTGTCTCTGTGTTCTGGTTTGAGAATAAGTTTCCTCCTTCTGTATTTAGCTCCTTGATTGCTGGAGATGTGATCAAGATTGACAGTTGTTAGTCTTGGGAAGTGATCAGATAGAAGATCATCAACTATGACAGAGTCATGCATCGTATATGATGTATTAAATCCAAGACACAGATCTAGTATGCCACCATATATGTGAGTAGGCTCAGTAGTGCCCACAATTCGAACATTATCATGCTCATTTAGCAATCTCACTAGTTTAGTTCCATTGGTGTTTGTTATAGACCCACCAATATTCTTATGTCTGGCATTAAAATCTCCAAGAATGATGGTAGGTTCACTATTGATGCGATCTGGTAAAGCATCAGGTCGAAGCTGGTTCGCTGGGGCATAGAGATTAAAAATGTTTATGGAAAAATCGCCTGCATATACTTTGACACCATGATACTGCATGTTAACTCGACTCTGCAAGGAAAGGAGTGAATGTGGCAAGCTCTTTCTGACATACATCACACAACAGTTGGTTGACCTTAGGTTATAAGCTGCATATCCAGGCAAGTTTGGTGGAGGTGCTCCATCTTTCAATCTACATTCCTGCAAACAGATGACATCAATATTCTTGGTTGCACTAATATGATGTAAGTCAGGCAACCGCTTCCTGATGGAAGCAATGTTCCATGAAAAGATTTGTAATGTATCCATTGTAGTGAGTTATTACAATCTCTTGCTCATAAGATGGTAAAACTATTATGCTTTGACTACAGTGTGCAGATACTTAAGAGCAAATAGCATAGTTTGTACGTCTTTATCTTCAGGACCTTTATTTTTAAGCATTTTTCGGCATTTTGGCAGCCAGTGATAAGGCAAGTCTTGAAGGCAAGAGTTATGGGCTTCTTTCTCACAAATTGCTGGAAGCTGAACGGAGATTGCTGCACTTTTGACATCATCACCATGCTCAAGAGCATCATCCTGATTACATATATTTATTAAACTTGTCAGGATCTGTTCAAGATGCTCAATTTTTTTCTGGAAAGTTGTTATAATATGAGGAAGGTCTAACGAATCCAATGCCTCTCCGGAGGATGGCACTTCTGGGTTAGTGCTTTCTTTAACACCTATCACCTTAACAGGTACCATGGTTACATTAGTGTTCTCTGTTTCATCATTCATTGCAGGTAGGTCCTGTGCATCTGACTCATCTCCAATTTCCAGGGAGGTTACCTGTGTGGTGTCCGTCTGACTGTTGTAGTTGTGTGTATTGGGAGAAATGACAAACTCATCCCCATATTCAGGTGTAGCCATAGGTATCTGTAGTGGCAGACCAGTAGTTCCATATGTGCTAGCAGGGATGGCTAGCTCCTCCACAGCTGGTGTGTGTGATGGCATTCTGGTATCACCAGAATCCTTTGCAGTGAGGTGGGGTTCTTGCACACTTTGCAGAGGTTCAGTCTCAGATCTGGCTGTGGTAGACTGGATGGCCCCATCCTCAGTTACCATTAAAGGACTGTTATCAGGTTTACATCGAAGGTTGTTTGGGTTCTGACTGCAGTCCTTGTGGGAGACTGTAACCCCAACTTCTTTACAGTTAATACACTTAAATTTTCGGCTGTCAGGGCCTACTGTGCATTCTCTAGTGGAATGTTTCCCAGCACACTTACCACACCAAGAATGTAGTATTCCACAGTCTACTGCAACATGGCCATAGTGCTGGCATTTGTAACACCTACGTTTAGGGGGTAGGTACACTTCGATGTTTAGGAAACGTAAACCATGCACCCAGATATTCCGGGGGAGGGGCACAGGACCTACCCAACTGGCAATAATTTGGGATTTTCCTTTAAGTCTTTTAGGCTTGATGATATGCTCACTTAGAGTCAGATGGGATGGGTCCATGCAGAGAGGGTATCCAAAGATTATGATACTGACCCATTTTTTAAAGTGGTGAGTGTCTGATGGAGGTCGGAGCAGCTTAATATCCCCATAAGGTGTACTAAGTAGATCATTAATCAGCTCTTTATTCTGTTCCACAAACACAAAGTTGTGTGTGTTTTTCCTAAATTGGATCCTTGAGTTAGGATGCTTGTTTACAGCTTCCATTAGCCATGCACACTTAGCAGGCAGCGGGGTGTTGTCAGGGAAGTTCAGCTTAACACATTCTTCCTTTGAAGAAAGACTTCTTGCAGCCTCTGTGCACCAAGGACGTTTAGTATCACATTGTGTACGAGTCAAGTGAGTCTGACTACGTCGACGCTCTAGCCCTTTCTCACTTTTTCTCTTTTGTTTACTTTTAAAGGTCTGGAAGCTATCTTCATTTCCATCACCTGCAGAAATAGGTTCCTCTATGACAGTTGCCATGTTTGCCAGTGATGATATCTGGTGTAAGACTCACAACACAAGAATTCCTCGCTTAAGTCCAAAATAGATCACAAGACACAAGTGCTCAAGTTCAATGAACACCTCCAACCATACTCAACCCAGACCACCACCACTCAATACGACACACACCCCACCAAAAACACACTCAGAGACCTCTTGTATGTGTGGTAATAATATGGTACATATAATGATATAATGGATGGTACAGGAGGCCTGGTCACAGACCGGGCCGCGGGGGCGCCGACCCCCGGAACTCTCTCCAGGTAAACTCCAGGTAAACAGGCGAGGTCTTACACCTTATCACAAATTACAAAGATGAAAAGAGAGAGAGAGAGAGAGAGAGAGACAAAGTAGGTAATATTGAGCATAAAATTAGAATTCTGACATACATCACATTAAACATGAGGTTCAAATTCAATGATAACTTCCACTTGAGTTAGTTCAGGCTACTGCCACCTAATGTACCTCACTGAAATAATAATATAGCAGACATCACAATGAATGCTGAAGACAACCTCTTACCCCAACCATAGATTGTAAACAGTATTATTTAAAAAAAAAAAAAAAAAAAAAAAAAAAAAAAAAAAACTAGGTAATGTTACAATGACAATGAGATAAATCACTCTGGTCGACTTCGTTGGTCCATCCTGGGTAACTCACGCGTTACTATGTTATACATGTATGCAAGCATAAGTGTGCAGCTGTAGATAGATGAACCAGTACCTAAACAATCTCACTTACACACGCGTTACTATGTATGACAAGTGTTACCAAGTACACCAAGTGTACACTTTATCACTTAGAATACACTTTTGTTGATGTAAATATAGGTGAGAGTGGTACACCGCTGGTCGTAATAAACACACTGAACTTCTCAAGGTCACACACTAGGCCCAGCTTCTGGAGTTACCAGCGTTTTAATGTGTTTATTATGTGTCAGTGCGTGTCTGCAGTCATTAAATTGATGTATCAGAAGTTAAACACTACAATCCAGTTGATCAAATAGTCTAAAACAATTTACACAATGTATAACTAGAAGTATAATGATTGCAAATTGTTACTATTACAATTTTAACTAGGCGCTAGACCCACTAGATGAGATGGCAAGGAACATAGATGTTAACAGGCTGACTCTTACTTAACACAGTTGAAAGGTAAACGAATTACTCAAGAGAGAAAGTATTCATGAAACTGAACATTATGCAGCAGTAAGCTTGTTCACAGTAAAAATACAAAGCATAAGTTACACACTCACACCACAGATGAACACTGCAATTTGAAATATTACTGGGAACCTAGCAGTAAAGTTTCAGTCTGAACGAGAAAATGTATTAGAAAACACAACAATGACACTAGGACAAGCAACTTAACTATGTAACCGTATTTAATAGTTCAGTTACACTGAGCAGAGCATGTATTACACTGATTTATCAAATGCAAGGAGTCACTACACTGAAGTACACTGAGCCTTTTAAAGTCTTAATACAGGCTCACAAATGACAATTAACTGTTGGGGAAAGCAGCACTTAACACTTCTAGCACACGTATGACAGATGAATGTTCACTGTGTACAAGCCAATCACCACAAGCTTACTATGTTTATAAGTGAACCTCTGGCATGTCCCACTCAAAATGTCAGCACTGCAATGCTCGTCAAATTGTTCTGAAGCCACTACAGGAAACACTGGTATGCCAGCAGCACTGCAGAACGTATACAGACATGCTGGGCCCTAGGACAGATAACTGCAGGCTGCCTTAGCCCGTTCTGGCTAGCTTCTAGTGCCACCCTCAAGCTTGCTTGACTGTGCTCGCCAAGCCCGCGCCAACCACCCGGACACCTGCTTGCAGCAGGCAGGCAGGCACACAGGAGACACTCGCAAGATGAGCGGAGTGCGGCACAGAGGACACGGGCACTCAAGCACCCATGTGGTCTGGCTAAAAGCGCCTCTAGACCACAAGCAAATAGAGGCGAACGGCTGAGTTCCAAATCGAGGAAGGAGAAGGGACAAGGAAAGGATATTAACCTCGCTAGACACAGGCAATATGGGTGTAGTGGCCTGCAGGTCGCAGTGCAATTTTCAAGGTCATTCACTGGGCCCACAGTCGTCTCGAGAGTTACCAACCCTGTACTACTTGTTAATGGTACGGCCGGAACACTGTAGAACGTTCACAAAGGCATTCTGGGATTCAGAACAGATGTAGCCTTGGCCTTCACTGGCTGGCTTGGGGCGCTGTTTGGCCTGGATCAGCTAAACTCGCCCTTATCCCATATGTAGATAATGGCGACGAGTTAAGGGATACCGGTGAATAGGAAAGTCGAGGAAGGGACATTCACCTCACTAGACACACGCAGTATGGGTGTAAGTGGCATGCGGGTCTTATAGTGCCATTTTCAAGGTCACCCAGCAGGCCAGACATTCCTCACTCATTTTAAGCCTACGTAGGTACTGATGGTAGCACAATGTCCTAAGTCAGCGTAATCCACTCATGCAAATAGTTACAACAACTCTGCAGCACTTGCGGAACTCACATATTCGAGTACCAGCGGGGCAGCAAAATACACCTCTACACTGCACGTCGTTGATAGAGGCGAACGGCTGAGTTTAAAGGAGGAGAGCTGGGGACACAGAGCAGCAGGGGCAACTGAGCACGCACATTCGCCTCTCTTCACATAGTCAATATGGGCGAAAGTCTCAGGCAGGTGATGCAGTGCCTCGCTCAAGGTCACAGGCTGAGGCAGACTTCTCAAGAGTTACCACACACTGCAATACTCGTAGAGATTGTTACTCCAAACTTGCAGAACTTCTAGCACACGTGTCTTGGAGTGAAAGACGAATTTTCAGTGTGTGGACACCTGGGTTACCAACTCACGTAGGACTGCACACTCGTTATTCCCCAGGTTGGTAAAGCGATGAGTTGTGAGCATTTTGAGAGGCACGAGTAGCAGTGGACTAGCAAAATTCGCCTCTACACTCCATGTTGATAGAGGCGAAAGGCTGAGGTCAAATGAAAGGCAGAGGGGAAGCAGAGGCCTGTGAGGGCCTTTGCAAAAAGGAAAACTATTTCCAGTGTTTGACCAGGTATATCCTTAGTCACAGCTCGCACATAAGAGTTCTCACAACACTGAAGCTGTCTTCCAACAGTAGGAGTTTTAATGATGACTTATCAGTCGGGAGAAATGGGTAGGCCTGTGAATTAGTAGGTCCAGATCCCCAGCACACGTCTACTCCCCTCAACCACTCAGCCGAGACTGCGGGCCGGAAGAGTACCGGCGAATAAGAAAAAAAAAAAAAACATCCTCCCAAAGGGCATTTTCAGTAAATCAGTCCATTTTCAGTCTTTTCTCAGTTGTTGTTTGAGGTATATTTTTGATAAATATTTTTTACAAAGAGTGAAAACACTTTGTCTTGTGCACCAAAACTGGAGGAAATAGGACGGTAACAAAAAGCAACATTTAATGCTGATACAGCCCCCTGAAGTACAGGCAAACCTACAACAACAACCACCTATGCTGTACATTGTACAAGAATGATGGACTGAACATATCGACTCCAGGCTGAGGGACTGATTACCTCAAACTCCTCCTCTCCTTACACCTTTCTACTTTGTATTGGACTGATGAAGCCACTGTGTGGTGAAACGTTTCCTGAATAAAGATTCCCATATGTTGCATAAGTGTCTCAATCTTCAACTTGTCGGCTTTTCAAACCATTCATCACAACTGTCAGGCACTGCAGCATCATGGGATCTTGTTACAAAGAATTCTTCAACACTTGTCCAACCTTTGGACGAAGACCTACTTTGACTAGTAGATGGTACCACTATGACCCCACCTCTTCCTGCTTCGCCTCACCTTATTACAGTATATAAGCCACTTCTACTGCCCTATGCTGTACATTCTACAAGATTGGTGGACTGAACACATCGACTCCAGGCTGAGGGACTGATTATCTCAAACTCCTCCTCTCCTTACACCTTTCTACTTTGTATTGGACTGATGAAGCCACTGTGTGGCGAAATGTTTCTTGAATAAAGATTCCCATATGTTGCATAAGTGTCTCAATCTTCAACTTGTCGGTTTTTCAAACCATTCATCACACACAGTAGAGATAGGAAAACGATATAATCAGACCATCACTCTTGAAGATGTAGTTTAGAGGTGGTCAGTCCCTCAGCATGGAGAAGAGGGAGGAACTGACCACCTTAAAACTACGTAATTAAGACACACATGTGTCTTACCAACCTGTCGGTATTTTATACCATTTTAATATTTGCTCTGTCAGACACTGCAACACAATGGTATCTTGGTGCAAAACAGAAAACAACTTTGACAACTTCTACAAGTGAGAATGGTTGTATTTGAGAGAGACGTGACCTCTCAATGATTACATTCTTTCTTCTACTGGTGGCCTACATCTCACCTCCTGACAGTATATAAGTCTCCATACTGTCACTTAAACTTCACAATGTTTCAGACTATGGAAGAAATACTCTTCTCCAGGCTGAGGGACTGACCACCTCAACACTACGTCTTCAAGGGTGATGGACTGATTACATCTTTATACCTCTGCTGCTTCTACCAACTTTTCTGTGCTCAACTGAAGAAGCCTACTGTGTGGGTGAAAGGTTTCGGAATAAAGATACCTAACTGTTGCACATGTGTCTTATTTACCAACCCATCGGTATTTTATACGATTTTAATATTCGCTAGTGACTCACAGTGAATGAAGAGATGGCTAAGATATCTCTGGGAAGAAAACGAGACAGTAATATTGAAATTTCAAAAGAATGATACATAAATCAGTCATGTTTTTTTCTGAATTTGAGAATGCTGAACAAAAATTAGAGAATGTTGGGATCACTTAAAATTAACATTAGTCAGCGTACTGACAAAAAAAAAAAAACGAAATGCTGTCTACTATTAAGTCATTTCTTCCGTACTGCTCCAAGGATATCTCAATAATTAAATATCATAGTAGTCCTGAGGAAAAAAAAATATTACGATGACCAATTACAGTGAAATGAGTCCCTAAATTTGTCCCTGAAACAGTGACAGTGATTATCTGAAGGATTTGTCCAGGCTTTAATTATAGCCACTAAAGTTGAACCCACTAATCCCATTCTTTAATATCATTATCTAGCTGCCCTAGGAACTCTAAACAAGGATGATTCCACCACCATCACCACTGTTGAGAGAAGGTATACGAACAGTTATTCTCGACAACAGGGAGAGCAGAGTATGGTACTGGAATTAATTCGTAACTGGAACCTTAACCAGGATTTCTCTAACCAGGAGGTAGACAGACTTACTATTGTTTTTCTTTCGCGAACTAGGCAAATGCTGAAACTCACTGAACAGGGGTAAGATATTCTTCACTTGTTTCCCAGCAAAATATATGCCAGCAAAGATAGCCGGAATCTAGGTCTTACCCATGGTCCACAAGCCAGAAGTTCCTCAGACCTGTCTCCTTCAGAAATGGTAATGGACCTCACAAGCTGACTAGAATTTCAGTAAAACATACTTCTAAACTCCTGAGTGCAATAAGTTCTGGCCACGTATAACACTTTGGCGACGGTTTTGACCAAATTGAGGACTTCTACCTACCAGTTTCTGCACACAGTGGAAAAATAAATAATTTATTATTATTAATTGTTGTTGTTGTTATCATTATCATTATTTATATATTATAAAGAACGTAAAACAAAAGACACTTATAAAAGTACTGAGAAATATTAGTTAAGATAAACCTTGCTTCTCACCATCTTGCATATCATGTGTGTAGACCAAGGTGATGACAGTAGCTGTGAGCAGCAACCACCACGTTGGTGGTGACGTGTACTTAGCTCTGTGAAGACCTGTTTGTGTGCTCTCTGTGAATCTGAACCAGGATGCCCTCTCTTGAGCAACTTTACCAGCAGCTGAGAGAAGAGCTCAGAGTTGCTATGCTGGAGATACGGCGATTAACGGAGGAGAACAAGAGGATTCGTAGTAATCCTCCTGTTGTGAGTCATCAGGTTAAGAGGGGAGCTTGGTCAGTGGCCGGGCAACATGGAACCAAGCTGAGGATCAAGAAAACGGTTGGAGAGGCAGAAACAACGAGAAACCAGAAGACTACCGTGGAAACTTCCAACCCATTCTCGGTGCTACCTGACGAATGTGAGTGTTCTACTGGGAATGCCACAACGAGCACCAAAGAAGCATTGACAGACGTGAGTGAGACATCCCTAGAAACCCCAACGAAGACCATCGAAAACGTCTTGACAAATTCTACAAGTGGTGTAATGCTACCTGGCGAAGGTGAGTCGACTACTGGGAGCATCACGACGGACGACGCCAAGGAAGGTAAAAACATTGTTGTTGTTGGGGATAGCCAGATTAGGTACATGGATAGGGCATTCTGCTTGAAGGATAGGAGTAGGAGGCAGAGAGTGTGTTTTCCTGGGGCTGGGATGAAGGATATTGTTAGCCGTCTGGATGACATCATGAGAGGTAATGGGAGAAATCCTATTATCTGTCTCAGTGCTGGAGGCAACGATGTTGGCAGACGTAGGAGTGAGGACCTGATTAGCAGGTATAGGTCAGCAATAGAGATAATTAGGAGGAAGGGTGGGAAACCTGTCATATGTGGCATTTTGCCAAGGAGAGGAGTTGGAAATGAATGGTTGTCCAGAGCAATTGGTGTCAATTGCTGGCTGGACAAATACTGTAAGGAAAATGCGGTAACATTCATTGACAACTGGGACCTCTTCTATGGCAGAAATGACATGTATGCCAGGGATGGGGTTCACTTATCTAGGTGTGGGGTGGGAGCACTGGCCAACGCAGAGGAGGGAGCTGTTAGGTCTTTAAACTAGGAATAGTTAGTGGTATGGGTTTTGGCGGGAAAACAGTGAAGTCACAGTGTAGTAATATGAGTACTAGGAGAACTAGTAATAGGCAAAATGAGGTGGATATTGGAAAGCCAGTGGCACTAATTGACAAGGACAGTAATAGGTTTAGTGGAATAACAGAAAGGAGCAGGAAGGGTAAAGGCAGGGGAGGGTCTTTAAATATATATTACACAAATAGTCGCAGTGCTAGGAATAAGATGGACGAGTTGAGACTAATTGCTAGTGCAGGTAACATTGATGTATTTGCCTTAACTGAGACGTGGTTTAATTAAAAAACTCGGGACATGCCTGCGGAATGTCACATTCAGGGTTTTAAATTGTTCCAAGTAGATAGAAGTGTCGGGAAGGGGGGTGGGGTGGCATTGTATGTCCGAGATCGCTTGAACTGTTGCATAAAAACGGGTATTAAGTCTGAAGCAACACATACAGAGTCTGTTTGGATAGAATTTTCAGAGGGGCATGAAAAAATAATTTTAGGTGTGATATACCGTCCCCCAAACTTAGATAGGGACCAGGGGAGACTGCTATGGGAGGAAATTGTTAGGGCCACAAGGCACGATAATGTAGTAATTCTAGGAGATTTTAACTTTAGTCATATTGATTGGAATTTCTTGACTGGGAATTTAGAATCATACGACTTCTTAGAAGTAGTTCAGGATTGTTTTTTGAAGCAGTTTGTGACAGAACCTACAAGGGGTAATAACCTGCTTGACTTAGTTCTGGCAAACAATGAATCCCTTGTTAATAATTTAGAAGTTTCAGAGGAACTGGGTGCTAGCAACCACAAATCAATTACATTTAGCATTGAATGGAAGTATGATAGTAGGGATAACTTAGTAACAGTCCCAGATTTTCGCTTAGCAGATTACGATGGGCTTAGAGAACACTTATCATCTGTTGACTGGGGTAACGAAGAGAGCTATCAATATGACAGTTTTCTGAACACTATACATGAGGCTCAAAGAACGTTTATCCCATATAAAGAAATTAGATCAAATAGAAATGACCCAAAATGGATGAATAATAGGCTGAAATATCTATTAGGGCATAAGAAAGGAATTTATAGGCGTATCAAAAGAGGCGAGGGTCATCTTATGAATCAGAATATTGACATTAAGAGGGACATTAAAAAGGGTATAAGAAAATCTGAAAGGGACTATGAAATTAAAGTTGCTAGGGATTCTAAAACTAACCCAAAAAGTTTTCTCCAGGTATATAGAACAAAAGTTAGAGATAAGATAGGTCCCCTTAAAAATAACTATGGGCATCTTACTGACAAAGAGAATGAAATGGGCTCGGTTTTAAATAATTATTTTCTCTCGGTTTTTACACAGGAAGACACTAATAATATTCCAGTAATTAATTTTTATAGTGGGCCTGAAGAAGATAAATTATGTAACAACATATTCACTAGTGAAATGGTTGTGAAGCAGATAGACCGACTGAAGCAAAATAAGTCACCGGGTCCTGATGAGGGTTTTTCAAGGGTTCTTAAGGAATGCAAAATGGAACTCTGTGAACCATTAACTAATATTTTTAATTTTTCTCTTCAAACAGGTGTAGTGTCTGATATGTGGAAGATGGCTAATGTAATTCCTATTTTTAAAATAGGGGACAAGTCGTTACCATCTAATTACCGCCCAATAAGCCTGACCTCAATTGTAAGCAAATTACTAGAGTCAATTATAGCTGAGATTATAAGAAGCCATCTCGATAAGCATAGCTTGATTAATGATACTCAGCATGGATTCACAAGAGGCAGTTCTTGTCTAACTAATTTATTAACTTTCTTCAGTACAGCTTTTGAGGCTGTTGACCACGATAAAGAATTTGATATTATTTACTTAGATTTTAGTAAGGCTTTTGATAGAGTTCCACACCAAAGACTGTTAAAGAAAGTGGCAGCTCATGGCATTGGGGGAAAAGTGCTCTCGTGGATCGAGTCATGGCTCACAGACAGGAAGCAGAGAGTGTCCATAAATGGGGTTAAATCTGAGTGGGGATCTGTAACAAGTGGCGTTCCACAGGGATCAGTCTTGGGCCCGTTGTTGTTTATAATATATATCAATGATCTTGACGAGGAAGTTACTAGTGATATGAGCAAATTCGCCGATGACACAAAGATAGGTAGGATAATTGATTCAAACGTAGATGTTAGGGAACTTCAGGAGGATTTAAACAAACTGTATTCTTGGTCAGAAAAGTGGCAGATGCAGTTCAATGTAGATAAATGCAAGGTTCTGAAGCTCGGGAGTGTCCATAACCCTAGCACTTATAAGTTAAATGATGTAGAACTTAGCCACACAGATTGCGAAAAGGACTTGGGGGTTATGGTGAGCAGCAACCTTAAACCAAGACAGCAATGCCTAAGTGTACGTAATAAGGCAAATAGATTACTGGGATTTATATCAAGAAGTGTAAGCAACAGAAGTCCAGAGGTCATACTGCAGCTTTATACATCATTAGTAAGGCCTCACCTAGATTATGCAGCTCAATTCTGGTCTCCATATTACAGAATGGACATAAATTCGTTAGAAAACATTCAGCGTAGGATGACTAAATTAATACATAGCATTAGAAATCTTCCTTATGAAGAAAGATTGAAGACTCTTAAATTACATTCACTTGTTAGACGAAGAATGAGGGGAGACCTGATCGAAGTGTATAAGTGGAAGATAGGTATTAATAAAGGGGATATTAATAAGGTCTTGAGGATATCTCTCCAAGAGAGAACCCCCAGTAATGGATTTAAATTAGATAAGTTTAGATTTAGAAAGGACATAGGAAAGTATTGGTTTGGAAAAAGGGTAGTTGATGAGTGGGACAGTCTACCTACGCAACAGTTAGGTATCTTTATTTCGAAACGTATCGCCTACACAGTAGGCTTCTTCAGTCGAGTACAGAAAAGTTGCTAGAAGACCTACAATCAACTTCGACAACCTCTGCTGGTGAGAACGGCTGGATTTGAGAGGGACCTGTCCTCCCAACATCTGAGTTCTTACCTCTCCTAGTGACCTACGTCTCACCTCCTGGCACTATATAAGGTTCCATCCTGTCACTTCATCTCCATATTGTTTCATACCTTGGAACAATGCTCTTCTCCAGACTGAGGGACTGACCACCTCAAACTTTAAGGGTGATGGACTGATTACATCGTCTTCAAGTATCTTCTGCTTCTATCAACTTTTCTGTACTCGACTGAAGAAGCCTACTGTGTAGGCGAAACGTTTCGAAATAAAGATACCTAACTGTTGCATTTGTCTTACCTAACAACCTGTCGGTATTTTATACCATTTTAATGTTCAACAGTCTACCTAGTTGGGTGATTGAGGCTAGGACTTTGGGTAGTTTCAAATTTAGGTTGGATAAGTACATGAGTGGGAGGGGTTGGATTTGAGTGGGACTTGCACATCAGAGCTTATTTCTTGGGTAGCATAGAAAATTGGGTTGGGCAAATGTTTTGTTAGTTGGATGAATTGTAAAGGACTTGCCTAGAATGGGCCAACAGGCCTGCTGCAGTTTTCCTCCTTTCCTATGTTCTTATGTTCTTATGTTCCATTTTCTTGTCTTCAGCACTTACATTTAAGTTAAATTCAGTTCACTGCTTTCTGGATTATCATTTTTGAAAAGTGCTGAACCAATGTAAATCATTAGGTGAGATGAATTCTAGAGATTCGAGTCTTTGTTCAGTAATCACTATGCTCTCTTTGACTAGTCATGATGCTGGACTGGCACCTGGAGAAAAGTCAGAAGTCACTCGCTGCTACATTTCAAGTTCTAACAGACAAGTTTATATTTAACCAAAAGATGACAATGCATCTTTATAATAGCTTGATGCTTTGAATTTTCAGAATGGGAATTTGAGGACTGAAGAAGCTACAGAAAAAATTGATAGTGATTTGAGATGTGCCTGAAGAGCTTCCAAATGAATGATCCGCTCGCAGCCACTTCGCAACATACACTGTCTTGGTTATTCCTGCCACTCTGGAAATATAAACACAAATGCAGTATAATGTGATCCTTTATTGACAACGTTTCACCCACACAGTGGGCTTTTTCAAGTCACACACGGATCTACCTGGGGTTGTATGTATGTATAATGTTCGCCAAGACCATAGTCCTGGCACGGGTCCCAATCTTGCGATGACCCGTCTCTGGCTCCCGATGGAGAAAGGTTTCCACAATGATGCGACGCATGCCGCTCAAGCGCCCCTCTGGTCAGTTCAACTGGTGCATCTCATAAGCGACACCATATGTAACTATGGACACTAGCGAGGAGGAGGATATGTCATTATTACAGGAAACAGCTTGTCTGGTTCGTTGACCCCATGATACACTAGTGTGGCCGCAGTCATCTCTGGGTCCTCTTCGGGAGGGAATATCACCCCTAGTTGCCTGCGGAGTGTCTCAGTAGCTTCGCACTCTAGAAGATAGTGTGTTAGGGGCCGCTGGACAACGTGCTGACAGTACTGGCACATCTCCTCCTGAGCCTTGTCTACCATCATCTTGGCTGTGGGAAAGCCCAAACGAAGCCGATGGATGGCGGTACACTGCGCTCTGGACCAGCTTCTATCATATGGAGGGGGTTCTCCCTGAGTCGCTGCTCGGTACCACTGTTGAGATGGGGTATCACCTAAGACCTCCCCCATAAGTTTCGTGGCTCTGGCAGCCACCAGTTTGGTCTGTCGTAGGCTGATTGGGACAGTAATCCCAACATGTGGATAGTCTGTTGCTGCCTTGGCTGCATCATCTGCCGCCTCATTTCCCCGGATGCCAGCATGGCTGGGGATCCAGTTCAATGTCGATCTATTACCCTGAACTTCTAAGGCTGTCATTATGCTCAGGATCGATGTGATGAGGTGAACATTATCCTGTGGTTGAGGATGGGAGAGGGCATTGATTGCAGAGGTGGAATCAACATGTATGACAGGTCGGAGTCGATGTCGTAGGGCATGTGACAATGCCTGCTGAATCGCCACCAGCTCAGCTTGAAGGATCGTGCAGTGGTCAGGGAGTCGCCAGCCTTGTGTGTGACCATTGTGGTACAGTCCAGCTGCTGCTCTCTTCCTATCAGGGTCGACAGAACCATCTGTGAAATACACTGCACATGTGCCTCCCTCTGCCAGTGCCATGCTTGTCTCAGCATGATTGCTGAGGGTGTCTCGACTGCAGAGACACTTAGAGATGGGCAGCTGCATGATGAAAACATCGGCTGGATCTGGGCGCCAGGGAGGTGGTGGATGGTACCCAGCAACAGGAAGGTCACAACTCTTCTCACAGAGCAGCTGTACAGGCAGCAGCTTCCGCCCAGCAGCACAAAACGAACGAATCCAGGAGTAGTCCGTGAAGAGTGTGGGATCTTGTGACATGGTTGTTAATATCCGTCTCCTTAGTGGGGTACCTTGCTGCCGGTGCAGAATCGTGGCCACTTTGCAGGCGTTTATGTATCTTACTCTGTCAGCCAAGGAAGGAAGCCGGGCCTCAGATCTGAGACATACTGTGTTGGTCCAGATGGGGGCACCAAGCATAGTTCTTATCGCCTGGTTTTGTACGACCTCCACCCTTTGCCTGCTCTGCGGGAAGAGATGAGCTAAAGCCGGTGCACTGTAGTCAATGAGCGAGCGTATAGCTTGTATATAGTACAAGCGAAGTACATCTTTGCTTGCCCCTGCACGGTGCCTCGTCATGGCTCTCATGGCGTTGAGTCTGAGTAGAGCACGTGACCTGACATACTCGGCCTGTTTCTGAAAGGTCAGCTTTTTATCAATGTAGATTCCCAAGTACAGGTAGGAGCCTGTCCACTCAAGTTCTATATCCTGAATACGTAATCTATTCATAGGATCTGGTCCCTTGAACATCATTGCAAGAGATTTCTCGGCCGAGATCTTGAGGCCTAGTTCCTTGCAAGACTGCGTAATTAGGTCCAAAGCTCTCTGAGCCTGTCGTTCTAAATTGCCTTTCCCATTCACTACTAGTGCAAGATCATCAGCATAGCTGAGGAGCTGTGTACCACTATGAAAGGGAAGGCTCACAAGTTCCTGCATAAGGATGTTAAACAGGGTAGGACTGAGCACACCTCCTTGTGGCGTACCGTTTTCCAGGGTTTTAAAGGAAGAGTAGTGTCCCTGAAAGCTGACACAGGCCTGCCTGCCCCTAAGGTAGGATTCTATCCAGGCCAGGAGGCGTCCTTTGATTCCCTTCCGAGCTAGTATTGCCAGAATTGCTGTGGGGCTGGCTAGCTCAAATGCCTTCTCAAGGTCGAGGTAGACGACGATACTAGGTTTTTTGTTGCTATCAGCAATCTGGCTTAGTAGAGTGGTTATGCACTCTGCTGTTCCCACTCCTTTGGTGAAGCCAAATATGTGATGATGAGAGGGTCCAAGTTTCCATAGGAGGCGGTTTAACACCATCCTCTCAGCAGTCTTGGCTAAGCAGCTGGTCAGCGATATGGGTCTCATACTGCCTGGGTCCTTGGGCTTTGGAATTGGTACGATTGTAGCTTTCTTCCAAGCTGCTGGGAGTGTCCTGGCCCTCCACGACTTGTTAATGACGTCTAGTATGGCCTCCCATCCACTCTGCCCAGCCCGTGCAATCATGGAGTACGTCACACCATCGATGCCCGGGGCAGTGTCACCTGTGTTCTTAATGGCACGTCGGAGTTCCAAGTCCGTGAGGTCTACATCAGTCACATCTTCCGACTCACATGCAGCTTGTATCGTTAGCTGGCGCTGTGGCAGAAGATCCGTCTGTATATTCCGGATGTCCTGTGGGAGCTGAGTGGAGGCTCCCCTGGAAGTGAAAAGCTCCACTAGTTTCTCTGCTTCCTGGGATGGGTTCGGGTGTGCTGGTGGCCTCGGCTTGCTCTTGCCAGTTGCTATGTTGAGCTTGCCCCATATCTCAGATAAGGTGGTGTGATGCCCGAATGTTGAGCACCACTCCAGCCATTTCTCAGTTTTTACTCTGAGAGAGATTCTGCGGGCATGCTGCACAATGGCTCTCAGAGTATTCCTGTTCTCTGCCGTAGGGTTACGCCTGTATAGCTTCCTAAAAGAGTTGATGCGGTGGTTCTGCTCCCGCACCTCGTCGTTGTAGAACCACCAGTCTCTTTTGTGAGTGCGTCCTGCGGACTTCTTTGGAATTGCGCACTCTGCTGCCTGGATGAGAACAGTGATTAGCTCCTGTTCAGCCGTATCACAGTCTTCAGATAGAGAGTATGTGGACCACCAGTTATGAAGATAATCCTGGAACACCTTCCAGTTGGCCCTCTTTACGTCCCATCTAGGAGGCAGCACAACTGTGGGAGGCCTGTTGATGTTGAAGGTGGTGATCACTGCAAAGTGGTCACTGACAAGGTGAGGATGAGTTTCCCATGTGGCTCCTGCTGCGAGTTGTCTTGACCCGAAGGTAAGGTCGAGGCAGCCACCCAACAGGTGTGTGGGGTCTCCATTGTTTAGCAACTTTACCTCTGGAATATCGTGTAGGAGCATTGCTATATGTCTGCCAGCAGCATTGGTTGCTGAGTGAGAGTGCAGAATAGGGTGATGTGCGTTGAAATCTCCACCCACAATAATACACTCAGTGCGTGCTAGTGCGAGGAGCTCTGCAATGTCGAGGGTGTGTCTTGGGTTCTTGTAGATGTTATAGATGGTAATGGGCGCCCCAGGTATGTGCACAAGGATGGCCTGTACCTCGACATCCTCCCCACAGTCCACAGGGTTGGCTATAACCTCGTGAGGTATTGTATTGGATACAAATACAGCTGTGCCTCTGCAGTGAATGCCCGGGTCCATGTGCCGAAAATACCCAGCAAAACCGGGTAGTCTTGGGCACATAGTCGGGACAGTCAGAGTTTCTTGTAGCAAGACGATGTCAACCCGATCCCGAATTACTGCCTCCAGCAAGAGGTGCTGTTTGCCCCTCAGGCCCTGAATGTTCCATTGTAGGACCTTGAGGGTGTGATTTGGCCCAGAGGTTATTCCATCGCTGTTGTTTCCTGAGCTGGAGACTGAATCCTGCCCGCTCTGAGAACCTGCAAATTCATGGCATCCACTGTCTCCTCTTCGGTCAGAAAGCACACTCTCAGGAGAGTACTGACCATCTGCCGGAATGCGCTCTGTTGTTCCGTGGAGTTGATTGTGTTGCAAATAAGATCCGTGAACACCTTGATGAGTTGTGTACGAATGGTATATAATACCGACAAGATGAGAGTAAGACACATGTGCAACATCTGGGTATCTTTATTGTAGACGTTTCGCCATCCAGTGGCTTTATCAATACAAATTCTAGGACATAACTTGAAGACAGTAGAACTATGTACAGAAGATGAGGTAATCAGTCCCAGATGTTGCACATGTGTCTTACTCTCATCTTGTCGGTATTATATACCATTCGTACACAACTTGTCAGACACTGCAACATCATGGAATCTTAATTCTGAGGACATGTACATAACCTTCACGACTACGACAACTACTACTACTACTACCCATCTCTATGGGAAGGACCTACTTCCACTGGGGAATCCCGCCTACCAGTGAATTTGCCCTCGTCTGCTTCACCTGACGTTACTATATAAGCGCCAGGATTCTTTCTTCTGCTTCAGAATCTCCACGACTATGGTGCTGTTCGCACCTACTCCTAGGTTGAGGGACTGATTACCTCATCTTCTGTACATAGTTCTACTGTCTTCAAGTTATGTCCTAGAATTTGTATTGATAAAGCCACTGGATGGCGAAACGTCTACAATAAAGATACCCAGATGTTGCACATGTGTCTTACTCTCACCTTGATGAGTGCTACGAGATCCTCCCTGGTGAGGGCCTGCTTTGGAGATGGGTTCGAAACAGTGGATATTATCTGGGCTGCTGTGGTCTGTAGGGACTGCTGAGGGTTGGATTTCTTTATTGTATGCACCGTGGTCTGTTGCTGTATACCAGGTTGAGTAGCCGGGATCTGCTGGTGAGGTGCCAGTTGAGTCTGCAAAGCGCCTGTGCCGGGTAAGGAGTGCCTGCGTTGTCGTGCTATGGCCGATGGGGGCTCGTTCAGTGCAGCCTGCTGATTGCATTGACCCGATGCACCCTGTTGACGCCTCCTGTTCCTCTTGTTTCTGTTTCTTCGTTGAGGTAGGGGTGCAGGAGGTTCTTGACCTTGACGCCTGGTTGAGGCTTCTAGGGTTGGGAATTCCTGGGCATTGACTTGGTTTAGCTGCTGAGAGATCTGCGGTATGGCAGGGTTCTCTGCACCCATCGTTTGATGATCCGTCGTAGCCTGTTGCCGAGTTTTTGGCGTCTTCCAGACTTCTTGAATTCTGGCGAGCCTCTCGGGGCATCGAGGATTCCAGGCATGGTGTTTCTGCCTGCAGTTCGGGCATTGTGGAGTGGGTGGCGATGCATTTTTCAGCTTGGTGATGCATTCCTCGGTAGGGTGGTGCTGGCTGCAGACACCGCAGATTACTCTGTTCGGACATAGTGCACCCAGGTGTCCATAACGCTGACACTTGAAACAGCGAACTGGTTCTGCTGTGAAGGTCCTGACATCGTACCTGCCCCAAGAACCGAGGTCCAGCTGGGATGGCAGTGGTCCTACATGCTGAATGAGAACCTGTCGGGTCGGTGCGTTGCCTGCCGTCTTTGCCTTGAGACGTTGAGCTGACACCACACTGGGGTGAGCTGCTACTGCCTCGATGGGCATCATCAGCGGGTATCGCATCACTACACCCTTGGTGATCTTCTGCCGAGAGTCCAGTTCCTCCAGGGTGAATGAGCGATCTGTCTCCATGACTCTCTTCAAGGTGGTATACATTTCCTTGTTGAGAGGAGTCAATATTGGTTCTCCCCTCAAGTTGAACCATATCTTGAACTTCAGGTTGTGTCGTGATTCCAGGTATGAAACAACCCCATAGTGGGTTCTGTGGTCCCCATAAGACTTCACCTTGAATTTGCCAGGTCGGTTGAGCTGGTTTGCCTGCTCCTTGGACGGACGGTGCTTCTTCTTCTTGTCCACAGTGTTCCATCCCTCTTGGTTTTCGTGGGGTGCGGTGTTTATTTCCGCACCTGTTTCTATTGTCGCTGGCTCCATGGTTGGGACTGTCAGATCTGCTACAATGTGAACAGGATCTTCCTCTTCCTCTCGCAACTTCTTCGCTAGAATTTCGCCCCACATTTCCAAATCTGAGTCCTCCGTCGTGTTCATGGAGCATCGTGACCTCTTCTTTTCGGCAGAAGCCATGTGCCTATCTTCTGAAAAGGTAGTGAACTCCGTGAACTGAGGTTGGAACTGGGGTTGGAAGGTACGAGAGTATTTATAGTCAGAATGTTGAGGTCAGGTGGAGAATGCTGCATCTGATGATCTACCGGGTGGGGTTATAGAGTCTTGGGTAGCTTGGCAGGGGTATTGGACAAGTTGTAGACCTTCTGCAGTGTTCTATGTTCTTATGTGGGATAGCGATGAAGAAGTTTCTTGGCGAGTGGTTCAGCTATGTTATAGAAGCCATTGTTCTGGTTGAAATTGTTGGTTATAGAGATAAGCGATGATTCCAGGATTCTTCTGTATTGAGTGTTGTCTTCTTCAGAAGAATCTTGGAATCATCGCTTATCTCTATAACCAACAATTTCAACCAGAACAATGGCTTCTATAACATAGCTGAACCACTCGCCAAGAAACTTCTTCATCGCTATCCCACATAAGAACATAGAACACTGCAGAAGGTCTACAACTTGTCCAATACCCCTGCCAAGCTACCCAAGACTCTATAACCCCACCCGGTAGATCATCAGATGCAGCATTCTCCACCTGACCTCAACATTCTGACTATAAATACTCTCGTACCTTCCAACCCCAGGTAAAACAGACCGACCGGCTGCGAGAGGCTGCGTTCGTTTTGTGCTGCTGGGCGGAAGCTGCTGCCTATACAACTACTCCATGAGAAGAGTTGTGACCTTCCTGTTGCTGGGTACCATCCACCACCTCCCTGGCGCCCAGATCCAGCCGATGTTTGCATCATGCAGCTACCCATCTCTAAGCGTCTTTGCAGTCAAGACACTCTCAGCAATCATGCTGAGACAAGCATGACACTGGCAGAGGGAGGCACATGTGCAGTGTATTTCACAGATGGTTCTGTCGACCCTGACAGGAAGAGAGCAGCAGCTGGACTGTACAATAAGAACATAAGAACATAAGAAAGGAGGAACACTGCAGCAGGCCTGTTGGCCCATACTAGGAAGGTCCTTTACAATTCATCCCACTAACAAACATTTGACCAGCCCTATTTTCAATGCCACCCAAGAAACAAGCTCCGATGTGCAAGTCCCACTCAAATCCAACCCCTCCCACTCATGTACTTATCCAACCTAAATTTGAAACTACCCAAAGTCCTAGCCTCAATAACCCAACTAGGTAGACTGTTCCACTCATCAACTACCCTATTTCCAAACCAATACTTTCCTATGTCCTTTCTAAATCTAAACTTATCTAATTTAAATCCATTACTGCGGGTTCTCTCTTGGAGAGATATCCTCAAGACCTTGTTAATATCCCCTTTATTAATACTTATGGGCCAGTAGGCCTTCTGCAGTGTTCCTACATTCTTATGTTCTTATGTTCTTATCTTCCACTTATACACTTCGATCAGGTCTCCCCTCATTCTTCGTCTAACAGTGAATGTAACTTAAGAGTCTTCAGTCTTTCTTCATAAGGAAGATTTCTAATGCTATGTATTAATTTAGTCATCCTACGCTGAATGTTCTCTAACGAATCTATGTCCATTCTGATAAATTAGACACATGTGCAACTCTTGGGTATCTTTATTGAGGAAACGTTTCGCCACACAGTGGCTTCATCAGTCCATACATAGGAGAAACTTGAAGAACAGGAGGAGAATGAGGTAATCAGTCCCTCAACCTTGAGTCGATGTGTTCAGTCCATCAATCTTGAGTAGAATACGGCAGATGAGCGGAGAAGCAGCTTATAAACCGTATGGCAGGAGAGGTGTCTAATTTATCAACATGTCGGTTCTCTGAACCATTCATCTACAAACCTGTCAGACACTGCAACTTCTTGGGATCTTAATACTTAGGAATTCTTCGCTTGCCTAATTCTTGGGCACAACCTACTTCCACACTGAACAAATGTGACACTACCTATGACTGCTACACCTCTCCTGCCATACGGTTTATAAGCTGCTTCTCCGCTCATCTGCCGTATTCTACTGGAAATAAATGGTATAAAATACCGACACAATGGCAATATAAACACAAATGCAGTATAATGTGATCCTTTATTGACTACGTTTCGCCCACACAGTGGGCTTTTTCAAGTCACAAACAGAACTACCTGGGGTGGAAGGAACGCGAGTATTTATAGTCCGGCTGAGGTCAGGTGAAGAATGCTGCATCTGATGATGTACCGAGTTGGGTTGTAGAGTCTAAAAACTTGGGTAGCTTGGAAAGGAGACTGGACAAGTTTGTGAGCAGACCTTCTACAGTGTTCTTATGTGGGATAGCGATGAAGAAGTTTCTTGGCAAGTGGTTCAGCTATGTTATAGAAGCCACTATTCTGGTTGAAGTTGTCGGATATAGAAATAAGTGATGATTCCAGGATTCTTCGGTATTGAGTGTTGTCTTCTGTGGCGATAAGTCTTGAGTTTCTGTAGTTTATCAAGTGGTTGTGTGAATTACGGTGTTGTACGCAGGCATTCCTTGTGTCGTCAGACCTGCTTGCGTATTGGTGTTCTGAAATACGTGTTTGGAGGTCCCTTGATGTTTCGCCTACGTATAACTTGTTGCAGTCATTACAAGGGATTATGTATACCCCTGCAGAGGATGGAGGCTTGTCCTGCCTACTACTGGTGATGTCCTTGATGGTCGTGGTTGTGGAGGTAGATACTTGGAATGATGTTTTGGCAAAGATGTTGGAAACATGTTTGGCAATGGAGTTGGTGGGAAGGACTATGTATCTCTTCTCGGCAGTGTCTTCTCTGGGTGTGTTGAAGATGTTTAGTGCTCGCCGTCTGCAGTCTCTGATGAAGTGACGAGGATAGTGGAGTTTGGAAAATACCTGTTCAATTATAGTGCATTCTTCTTCAAGGAACTCGTTGCTGCAGATTCTGAGTGCACGCAGGAAGAAGCCTATAATTACACCACGTTTGGTTTTGGTGTCGTGGTGAGAGTAGAAGTGGAGAAGATCGTTTTGGTTGGTGGGTTTTCGATAGACTTTAAAACGAAGTTCGTGGTCAGCTTTGCAGAGTAGAACATCAAGGAAAGGAAGAGTGTTGTCGACCTCTTCTTCAAGTGTGAACTGGATTGAAGGCTCGACCTGGTTGAGCTTGTCTTGGAGAGCTTGAACGTTGAAGCGTTTAGGAGTTATGAGGAGAATGTCGTCAACATAACGGAGCCAGGTGACAGACGAAGGAATAATGGTGGAGAAACGTTCGGCTTCTAGATGTTCCATGTATAGGTTCGCTAGGACTGCACTGAGTGGCGAACCCATGGGTAGTCCAAAAGTCTGCTGAAAGAGGTGATTTTCAAAAGAGAAACACGTAAAGCCAACACATAGTTCAACCAGGTCGATGAAGTCGCTGGCTGGAATGGGAAGATCAAGTGAATCGTCAATTTTCTTGCGCAAGAGATCGATGGCTTGTTTAGTAGGTACTTTAGTGAATAGGGAAGTCACGTCAAGGCTGGAAAGTTTCTTGTTCCTGATGTTGATGTTGCGAATGCGATTGAGAAGATCACCTGAGTGTTTGAGATGTGCTGGACTGATAGTGCCCAAGAGTTTCGAGAGGTGTTTGGCGAGAATTCCTGAGAGCTTGTGGGGAGCACTGCCTATTCCCGAGGATATGGGCCTCAGTGGGATACCAGGCTTGTGAGTCTTTGGCAACCCCAGACCTGCCAGGCCTGGTTGTCTATGTTACTTTACGTGTTTCCTCTTTTTTGAAAATCACCTCTTTCAGCAAGACTTTTGGACTACCCGTGGGAGTTCTGCCATAGGTGCAGTTCTAAGCGAACCTCATACGGGCGGAACATCTAGGCGGCAATTCCGACCGTGGCTCCTCCATTATTGCCTTCGTCTCCGTCAACCCTGGCTCGTTATGGTTGACATTCTCCTCCGTAACTCTAAACGCTTCGGCTTATTCAAGCTTCTCCAAAAGACAAGCCTCAACCAGGTCGGAGCCTTCAATCCAGTTCACGCCCGAAGAAGGAAGGTCGACAACATTAACTTCCCCTTTCCATTGATGTTCCTGCTCTGCAAAGCCTGAACCACGAAGCTTCGTTTTCAGTCTATCGAAAAGCCCGCAAGCCAAAACGATCTTCTCCACTTGCTACTCACCGCGACGCCAAACCAAGACGTGGTGCAATTAGTGAGCTTCTTTCCTGCGTTGCGCTCCGAAAGTCTGCAGGCAACAGGGTTCGCAGCGAAGAAAATGCACTATGGTTGAACAGGTGATTTTCCAAGGCTCCTATCATCGATCAAGCTTGATCAGAAGACTGCGAAGACGGCGAGGCACTGCATGTTCAGCTTGCCAGAAGAAGACACTGCCGAAGAGATACCATTAGTCCTTCACCAAGCTCCGTTGCCTCTTATGTTTCAACATCTTTGGCTAAACATTCATTCCCAATCTACCTCCACAACCACGACCATCAGGACATCACCAGGTATTGTAGGCAGGACAAGCCTCCATCCTCTGCGAGGGGTATGCACCCAATCCCTTTATGACTGTTGCAACAAGTTGACCTGCGTGAGCGAAACATCGGGGAGGGCCACACTCCCAAACACGTATTTCAGAACGCCAATGCGCGAAGCAGGGTCGACGACACGAAGGAATGCCTTGCCGTGCTAACGCCGTGAATTGTGACCAACCACTTGATAAACTACGAAACTCAAGGGACTTGTCATACAGAAAGACAACCGCTCAATGCCGAAGAAGAATCCTCGGAATCATCCCTTGACTTATTTCTTATGTCCGACTGCTTCCAACCAGAATCAGTGGCTTCCTATGGCGTAAGCTTGTGAACCCACTTGCCAAGAACTATTCATCGCTTATCCCACATAAGAAACACTGCTAATGAAAGGATCTTGCTGACAAACTGTCGGATCTCCTCAGCTACCCAAGTTTTTTAGACTCTGCTTAACTCAGTGCATCATCGATGCAGCATTTCTTCACCTGACCTCAGCCTTGGAACTATAAATACTCGCGTTCCTTGACCCAGTGATGTTTGTGACTTGAGCCCGCCCACTGTGTGGTAGCGAAACTTGCTAAGTCGTAAAGGGATGACGTTATACTGCATTTGTGTTTATATTTGCCTGTATTCTCAAGATTGATGGACTAGAACACATCGACTCAAGGTTGAGGGACTGAATTCACCTGATTCTCCTCCTGTTCTTCAAGGATTTCTCCCTAATGTATGGACTTGGAGTGAAGCCACTGCTGTGGCAGGCGAACGTTTCCTCAATAAAGATACCCAAGAGTTGCCATGTGTGTCTAAGTTTATCCAAGCTATGTCAGGTTCTCTAGATCCATTCATCCTAGCCACCTGTCAGACACTGCAAGCTTCTTAGGGATCTTAATACTCAGGAATTCTTCCTTGCACCCTGAATTCTTGAAGGCACAACCTGCCTTCCACATTTGAACAAATGTGACACTACCTATGACTGCTACACCTCCTCCTGCCATACGGTTTTATGGCTCTTCCTCCCGCTCATCCTGCCGTGTTTTACTCCAAGATTGATGGACTGAACACACATCGGACTCAAGGTTGAAGGACTGATTACCTCATTCTCCTCTGTTTCTTCAAGTTTCTCCTATGTATTGGACTGAGTGAAATCCACAGTGTAGTGAAACGATTTCCTCAATAAAGATACCCAAGAGTTGCACATGTGTCTAATTTATCAACATGTCGGTTCTCTGAACCATTCATCTACAAATATGTCCATTCTGTAATATGGAGACCAGAATTGAGCTGCATAATCTAGGTGAGGCCTTACTAATGATGTATAAAGCTGCAGTATGACCTCTGGACTTCTGTTGCCTTACACTTCTTGATATAAATCCCAGTAATCTATTTGCCTTAATTACGTACGCTTAGGCATTTGCTGTATGCTTAGGTTTTAAGGTTGCTGCTTACCATAACCCCCAAAGTCCTTTTCGCAATCTGTATGGTGGCTAAGAAGTTCTACATTGGTTTAACTTATAAGTGCTAGGGTTATGGACACTCCCGAGCTTCAGAACCTTGCATTTATCTACATTGAACTGCATCTGCCACTTTTATGACCAAGAGTAGAGTTTGTCTAAATCCTCCTGAAAATGGTCACACACAAGGCTGGCGACTCCCTGACCACTGCACGATCCTTCAAGGTAAGACACATGTGCAACAGTTAGGTATCTTTATTATGAAACGTTTCGCCTACACAGTAGGCTTCTTCAGTCAAGTACAGAAAAGTTGATAGAAGCAGAAGATACTTGAAGACGATGTAATCAGTCCATCACCCTTAAAGTTTTTGAGGTGGTCAGTCCCTCAGTCTGGAGGAAGAGCATTTGTTCCATAGTGTGAAGAACAATTATGGAATATAAAGTGACAGAATGGAGGCTTTTTATAGCCTCCAGAGGAGGTGAGGACGTAGGCCACTAGGGAGGAGGGTAAGAACTCCAGATGTTGAAAGGTCAGGTCCCTCTCAAAGTCCAGCCGCTCTCACTAGTGGGAGTTGTCAGAAGTTGATTGCAGGGTCTGTACCAAGATGCCCTTGTGTTGCAGTGTCTGACCAGGATTGAACATTAAGGATGGTATTCAAAATGCCGACAAGTTGTTAGGTAAGACACATGTGCAGCAGTTGGAGGTATCTTTATTTATGAAACGTTTCGCCTACACAGTAGGCTTCTTCCGAGTCAAGAAGTACAAGAAAGGTTGAGTTGATGAAGCAGAAGATGTACTTGAAGACAGATGTAATCTGTCCATCACCCTTAAAGGATTTTGGGAGGTGGTCAAGTTCCTCAGTCTGGAGAGGAAGAGCATTGTTCCATAGTATGAAACAATGGATGGATGAAGTGACAGAATGGAGCTTTTATAGGCCTCAAGAGGTGAGACGTAGGCCACTAGGAAGAGGTAAGAACTCAGATGTTGAAAGGTCAGGTCCCTCTCCGATCCAGCCGCTCTCACTAGTGGAAGTTGTCAGAAGTTGAGTTGCAGAGTCTGTACCAAAGATACCCTTGTGTTGCAGTGTCTGACAGATTGAACATTAAAATGGTATAAAATACCGACAAAGTTTGTTAGGTAAGACACATGTGCGCAGTTGAATTGGGTATCTTTATTATGAAAACGATTTCGCCTACACAGTAAGGCCTTCTTTCAATCAAGTACAGAAAAGTTGATAGAAGCAGAAGATGCTTGAAGACAGATGTAATCAGTCCATCACCCTTAAAGAGTTTTGAGGTGGATCAAGTCCCTCCAGTCTGGAGAAAGAGCATTTGTTCCATAGTATGAAACAATGTTATGGAGATGAAGTGACAGAATGGAGCTTTTTTATAAGCGCCAGAGGTGAGACGTAGGGGCCACTAGGAAGGAGTAAGAACTCCAGATGTTGAAAGGTCAGGTCCCCTCTCAAATCCAGCCGCTCTCACTAGTGGGAAGTTGTCAGAAGTTGATTGCAGGTCTGTGCCAAGAATGCCCTTGTGTTGCAGTGTCTCGGACAGATTGAACATGAAAATGTTGTTTCATGCTGTGGAACAGGGTAATAGCTCTTCTCAGAACTGAAGGACGACCGCCCTCAAGAGCTTTTGATGGGGATGGATGGACTGGTTGCATCGTCTTCAAGCTATCTTCTTAGCTTCTATCGGCTTTCTGTGCTTGACTGAAGAAAGCCTGCACGTGTAGGTGAACGTTTGTGTAAAAGATGCCTGCTGTTGCGCATGTGTCTTACCTAGCTGTCGATCATTTTATGCCATTTTAATGTTCAATCTGTCAGAACACTGTAACAACAGGTATGTTGAGTACGAACCTGCAATCAAGACTCGGACAACTTCCCACTAGGTGAGCAGGCTGGTGGAGGAACTGGCCTCAACATCTGATTACCTTACCTCTCCTAGTAAGCCTTACGTCTTGGCCTAACGGCCTTGTAAGCTCCCGTTCTGTCCACTTCCATCTCGTATTGTTTCATGCTATGGAAGTGTTAACTTCCCAAGGCTGAGGGCTGATTACCTCAAAACTTTTCAGTGATGGACTGGATTACATCGATGTTCGAGTATGCTTCTGCTTCTATCAGCTTTCTTGTATGGCTTGACTGAAGAAGCCTTGCTGTGTGAGGCGAGCTGTTTCGTAAATAAGATGCCACAACTGTTGCGCATGTGTCTTACTCAACAACTTGTCGTATTTTATACCGACCATTTTGAATGTTCGTCTGTCGTTCACTTGCAACACAAGAAAGTATGTTCAGTACGAACTGCAATCAACTTTTCGATTCAACTTCCCCGCTAGTGAGCGGCTGGGCAGGTGCAAGTTTCAACATCTGGTGCCTCCCTCTAGTGGCATTTACAGTCATGACCTCTTGGTGCTATAAACTCCAATTCTGTCGCCTAGTATCTGTGTTGTTTCATGTACTATGGAACAATGCTTCTCGAACTGGTTGTTAACCTCCACCTCAAGGACAATGGGCAAGTGATTGGAACGATTACGTCAGTCTTCACGTATCCTTCTGCTCCTATCAAGTTTCTATATATTGAAAGAAAGCCTACTGTGTGAAAGCCGAAAGCGTTCCTGACAATAAGAGATGTACCTAACTGTTGCATAATGTGTTACCTTAACTTAACTTGTCGGTATTTTATACCATTTTAATGTACGATCCTTCAAGCTGAGCTGGTGGCGATTCAGCAGGCATTGTCACATGCCCTACGACATCGACTCCGACCTGTCATACATGTTGATTCCACCTCTGCAATCAATGCCCTCTCCCATCCTCAACCACAGGACAATGTTCACCTCATCACATCGATCCTGAGCATAATGACAGCCTTAGAAGTTCAGGGTAACAGATCGACATTGAACTGGATCCCCAGCCATGCTGGCATTCGGGGAAATGAGGCGGCAGATGATGCAGCCAAGGCAGCAACAGACTATCCACATGTTGGAATTACTGTCCCAATCAGCCTATGACAGACCAAACTGGTAGCTGCCAGAGCCATGAAACTTATGGGGGAGGTCTTAGGTGATACCCCATCTCAACAGTGGTACCGAGCAGCGACTCAGGGAGAACCCTCTCCATATGATAGAAGTTGGTCCAGAGCGCAGTGTACCGCCATCCATCGGCTTCGTTTGGGCTTTCCCACAGCCAAGATGATGGTAGACAAGGCTGGGGAGGAGATGTGCCAGTACTGCACTCCTCGAAACATACCATCTAGGCCCTTCCTGCCACTTCTCCAAGCACATTACTTTGGTCTTTATTGTCACTTCTCGGAACTCACTATCTTGGACTTTCCTGTTGATAATGTGACAGTGTGTGAGAGTATCCTAGATACTAGAAAAGCGCTAAACCCGTGTTATTTATCCCATTAAACCCTCGGGCAATGATTTGTCATTATATTCCTCATTTTCATTTTTTTTCATTTCCACTCTTCCATCCTTCCTCTGACTGCCTGCTTCTCTGTCTGTCTGTCTGTCTGTCTGTCTGTCTGTCTGTCTGTCTGTCTGTCTGTCTGTTTCTCTCTCTCTCTCTCTCTCTCTCTCTCTCTCTCTCTCTCTCTCTCTCTCTCTCTCTCTCTCTCTCTCTCTCTCTCTCTCTCTCCCTCTCCCTTTCTCAGTTTTTCACCTCTTCAAAGGGGAGCTCCTTGTAGTGAAGAGGCTCTTCATCTTAGGAACTAGACCTTTTGTTCTCCTTCCTCAGACCGAACCTAATTACCTCCAATCTCCCTTCCCAACCAATCCTCCCCATCCCCCGTTTCCCTTTCCCCAGCCCTTCCAACCCTCTCTTTTCCCGTCCCATTTGTAGCCTCTGGGGTCCTGCTCTCTGCCATTATGGTTTCTAGGTAGGGGGAAGTGTGACGGGGTTCATCCCACTCCATGGGTTGCCTAGAAAGTGATGTAGTTTGCCGTGGACTCTGGATCATCTTTAGGGGCCATGCCTCCTTCCCGGATTTCCGGGAGGTGGGGCAGGGTGTCCTCCCGCCCCACCCTCCAACAGGCTGTCGGTTCTGGGAGGTGGTAGCCGAGTGAGGTATGCTATGTGGCGGGTATCCGACTGCTCTCTCTCATGTCTACAAAGGTGGCTCAGTGGATATGAGGTTGCTATACCAGAGCGCTGGTTCACTGGCGTGAAGGGTAGGGTAAGGCACGGGTTCCACGATGCATATGCGCTGCTTGCGGTTTCGAGGTCCTCTTGGATGAGGGGAGGAACTTACGGCCCTTCCATGCCTTCTAGTAACTCTCCCTCTTTCTTTTTTTACTTTTCTTCTTTCTTTATTTTTCTTAAAATAACAATAAGAAAGAAGTGCCATCATCATTGAGTCTTTGTTCCAAGACCTCTCTCCTAGTCCCAGGTGCCTTTTTGTTACCACATCTTGGTGTGACCCAAGTTCATAATTTTACCATTCTCCAGACTTTTCCCATACCCCTGTACCTTCTGCTGGCAACACTTCATCACCTGCTCCAGGTGCCGAGGTTCCACCTATTTTTTCTTGTACCTCTGCCTCTTGCACGTCTTTAACTATGCATCCGGCAAGTACAGTGCGACGATTTTCAGATCGCCCATCTGCCTCAGGTCAGGCCGCCCACGGTCCTATGCCTAAATGTTCCAGACCATTTGCTGACGATGGTCCTTCAATTTCTGTTCATTCCACCCAGAAAGGCCCTATACGACACTTAATCCCTTTACACACCATGTTCACAAGTACACAGTGGATCAAATTCTTTTCCTTGGAAAATGATGCCTGCAACTGATTTTCTTTCAGACCACAGTATCGGTTGAGCTCTTTTACGACATATTGGCCAAAATATATCTTTTCACTCTCCTCAGTGCGTGAGAGCATCGTTAGTTCAGAAGGCGGGCCAGAGTCATGATCTTTCCCATCTTACTTCAGTTTATAACGTTCCTATAATAGTTCACAGGAGTGCTACTTTCAGTTCTTACAGTGGTACGGTGGTTTTACCACTTTCCATTGTACAGTGTGATTTTCTGTCTTGCAATGACGATATTTTAGAGCAATTAGCCCTTCAAGACCTTCCGATTCTCAAAGCAGATACATATGTCCTGACTGCTCGTGGGTGAAGGCACTTTCCCAGAACATCTCCAGCTTGACCTCTCACAGTCTTGAACTCCAGTCCTCCATTTATATTGCGGCACATTGCCTAGGGGTCCGTAAATTGTTCCTGCGTTCCAACAGTGTCAAAATTGCTGATCTGTGGGGGCGGGGATAATGGGATACATCTTGCAGTCTTTCCCCTACATGTCTTAATTTCAATGAAACTCACCCTTCTTTTTCCTGCTGATGTCTGCTCTATCTTAATGAACGTGAAATCCATTGTATTAAGGAGAGCGAAGGCCTTACGTTATGGCTGTCTCTCGGCTCTACCTTCAAGGAAATTTTCCTCGTGTTCTTTATTCACTAGTTGCTAGGGTTACGCCCGTCTCTAATTCTTTTGTGGTTTTACCCTCTGAAACTCTCACCTCCTTACCTCTTCCTACCTCTACTTCTTCATCTTCTTTCCCGCTAGTTTCTAAGTCTGCAAGGTCTTGCATGCCTATGTCTGGAGTATACATCGAAACGGTTTTGGGGGTCAGCACCCCCGCGGCTCGGTCTGAGACCAAGCCTCATGGTGGATCAGTATCTGATCAACCAGGCTATTAATGCTGGCTGCACGCAAACTGACGTACGAACCACAGCCCGGTTGGACTTTAGGTGCCTGTTCAGTGTCTTCTTGAAGACAGCCAAGGGTTTTGTTGATAATCCTCTTATGTATGCTGGGAGGCAGTTGAACAGTTTTTGGCCCCTGACACTTATTGTTGTCTCTTAGTGTACTCCTGGCGAACCTGCTTTTCATTGGGGGAATGTTGCATCTCCTGCCTAATCTTTTGCTTTCATATGGAGTGATTTTCGTGTGTAAGTTTGGTACCAATCCCTCTAGAATTTTCCTGGAGGAATTCCTAGTTTGCTTCTTGTGTGAGTTGGTATACCGTTTCAAAAGGTCTTTGATAATTCTCTGCTGCATTATATCGCATCCCATATTTATTTGCACAGGTGGTATACAGTTTGCTCTCTATATCTTTCCCATTCCCATGCATTCTGTATCTCGGATGTTGCGTTCTTAATCTCTTCTCTGCCGCCGCCTATCTTGTTGTTAGGTGCTTTCGACACTAATCATCATCTTTGTGGAGGGTTCCACTGTGACTCTCGTGGTGATCAGTTGGAGACTGTTTTCACTTCTCATCCTCTTCAAGTTTAAAACACGGTTGCTCCAACCCGTGATCTTTCTATCTGCTCCTCGTCAATTGCACTTGATTACGCTTAGTTTGTTCTCCCAGATTTGTATGACAGTAATCACTTTCCCATTATTCTTACTTCTACTATGTATTCCCAACCTCCTTATAACTCCTGCTGGCAATTTGGACCAGTGAATAGGGACTTATACACTCATCTTACCTCTTTTTGCAGGGTCCTTCTTCATCCTCTATTGATGAGTTGGTGCACCAGTTTTCGAGCTTAGTTTTGACTGCAGGATCACGTTCTATTCCTCAAACCTTAGGTAGGCATTCTCAAACATGCGTGCCTTGTTGGTCTCCTGCACGTGCCTGTGCAGTGTGTTTGAAACGTTCTGCGTGGAGTCATTATCGATATAATCGGACAGCAGATCACATTTTGGATTATAAGCGGGGAAGGGCAGTCTCTACCGCGTATACACAATGCAAAACACAATTCTTTGCAAGATAGGATTTCTACCGTTACCTCAACTTTCCCTATGTATGCAGTTTGGAAGAAGGTTTAGAAGCGGTAAGGCAAGTACACTCCAGACTTAGCTCCCGTTTTGCGGGTTGCCAGTGTTAGTGATGCTGAACCTCATGAAGTTGCCATGGAAATCGGAAACTGTCTTGCCTGTGTCTCCTAAGGGTTTCACTTCTTTTCCTCGTTTCTCGCTTCTACGCCTGCCAGGGAGCAATTGCCCTTGGATTTCTCTTCTAATGGGATGGAGCCGTATAACATACGTTTTACTCTCTTAGAGCTAGAGTCCATGCTTTCTACTTGCCGGTCATCGGCAGCTGGGCTTAATGATATTCATATCCGTATGCTACAGCATCTGTATTCTACAGCACTGACAGTCCTTGTGCATTTTTCAGTCTTATCTGGGTGCTAGGGGTTCTCCCTCAACAATGGAAATTTGTTATTGCACTACCGTTTTGCAAGCCAAACACTTCAGGCTTGATACCTCTCACTATCGTCCTGCTGCTCTGTCCAGTGTAGTTTGCAAGGTGATGGAATGATCGGCGAATAGACGTCTGATACGGTATTTAGAGACTCACGATAGCCTTTCCTCCTCGCCAATATGGCTTTCGCAAGGGTTGCTTTATTTTGAACCCCTTGCTCCACTTAGATACGTATGTGCGTAATTCCTTTGCTAATAATCATTCCAACTTTGCAGTCTTTTTTGATCTCGAGAAGGCATATGACATCTTAGTCCAGGCCCAGTCCTTAGGCGTCCATGGTAATCTATCGACCTTCCTTTCTGCTATCTGATCTGAAAGACATTTTTGTGTCCATGTTGGGCCTTACTTTCTTCAGACTTTGTTCAGACCGAGTGAGTCCCACAAGGTTGTGTCCTTAGCACTACCCGTTTTCTCTTGGCTATAAATGTTCTGCCTTTCATTCTTCCATCGCATATTTCGTCGTCGTTTTATGTGGATGACTTTGCAATAGGTTATGCAGGCGCTCACTGTCGCCTAGCAGTGGCCTCCCTTGAGGATGCGATTGACTGTGTTTCCCATTGAGCCACTGCTCATGGATTTAAATTTTCTATTGCAAAAACCCATTTCATTACCTTCACTAGACATCCTCTTGTGCCAGATATTCCACTGTATCTGTAAGGCTCACATATTCCATAATGTGATACAGTCAAGTTTCTTGACCTTATATTCGATCGCCGGTTGACATGGGAACCTCACATTTCCTCTTGAAGGCAGCTTGCCATGGTCAGCGGAACCTCCTTAAAATTCTTGAGCATCGTTTATGGGGAGAAGATCGTTGGACTCTCCTCCGTTTGCATTCCACCCTAGTCTTATCAGAGCTGGATTATGGCGACCAAGCCTATTCCGCGGCTTTTCCTGCAACTCTTTCTAAATTAGATCCCCTTCATCGTCAGGGTCTACAGTTATGCCTTGGTGCCATTCGTTCATCCCATGTTGAAAGTCTCTATGTTAAGGCGAATGTTCTTTCTTAACAGATCGTCGTGATGCTCATTACCCTCATTACTTTGTCTGCACTCATAACCTTCGTGTTCCTTCGATGTATAGGTAGGTCTCAGACAATAGCAGAAGCCTGTTATTGGATCGGCGTGCCCGCTTCCTCCGTCCATTTCCTCTTCGTCTTCATTCACTCTGGTCTTCTCGCCAGTTTCATCCCACGTATGTTCATGTAGCGTTTCCCTTTTCCCTTCCTCCTTGGGAGGTTCCGACAGTTCATGCCTGATCTCCCCTACTGCCGTGCGCTGAAGCTCTTCTACCTACAGCTGCTTCTTGCTCTCTTTTTCTTGATCACTTCCGGTGGCATGTTCATGCTATGGCTGTTAATCCAGATGGTTCTAAATCTTCTGATGGTATTGGGTTCGCGTGGGTGTTCACTGACGACGTTGTCCAGGGTCATTTGTTGGACTCAGCTAGTATTTTTACCACTGTGTTGTATGCCATCGCCATAGCACTTCTCCATATTACACGTATGTCTCCTTCGGCGTTTGTGATGATTTTGGATTTCCTCTGCCATTAAACAATTTGATTCCCCTCATCCGTTGGTCCTCTGTATTCAACTCTGATTGTAACATGTGGTAAGCAAAAACAAAGATATTGTGTTCTGTTGGGTCCCTGGACACGTTGATGTGCAGGGCAATGAACAGGCGGATGCTGCTGCTCGGTCAGCAGTGCGTGATCTTCTGGTTTCCTATTGAGGTATTCTGTTCAGGAATTATTTTACCTTCATCTGTTCCCGTCTTCGTGGCCATTGGCAACAATGGTGGTCGGACATTCACCGTAACAAATTACACTCTTAAACCACTGTTTGGATTTGTGGTCATCTTACCACTATTGCCATATTCGAGAAATTGCACTCTCCCGTCTCCCTATTCATCTCTGTGAGGTTTGTCAAGTCCCTATTTTGGTTCGTCACTTTCTTGTGGATTGTCCGGTTTACCAGCAAGCTCACAGGATTTACCTCCACTGATGCCGCCTCCCTATTGCTCGTACTTTCCCGTCCCTTCTTGTAGACGGTCCTGCCTTTGACTTAGGATCACTTTTTAACTTTTTGTCAGCAAATGCTTTACTGTACAAACTTCGACACATAGCCCCTAGCATCACTTCGAGCCCTTTTCTCCCCTCACCTGTGATCCCTTCTCCACTTAGCTGCTTATAGCCCTGGCACTATTTTCTGCCCCGCAGCGCTGCATGACACTTGTCAGTGTAGCGCTTTATTTGATTTTAATAATAATGACCTCAAATTTTCACTGGGGAATTGCTAAAAGCTGTTACAATCATCACCTTATTTGAAAGCCTCTTTATTGCCTTGAGACTGTTCTGGGGGTCAACGCCCCCGCGCCCCAGTCAGTGACCAGGCCTCATGGTGGATCAGGGCCTGATCAACCAGGCTATTACTGATGGCCGCACACAACCCAACGTACGAACCACAGCCCAGCTGGTCAGGTACTGACTTTAGGTGACTGTCCAGTTCCTTCTTGAAGACAACCAGGGGTCTATTGGTAATCCTTTTATGAATGCCATCTAGATATGGCCCACTTTTGAACTTCCATTTACCAACATACTTACCTGTCAGGTTCTTGTTATAGATAGTGGGATCCCTCTCATACCTTCTTCAAGTCTTGTACTTAACAGCAGCAGACTCTCGAGAATGACAGCTGAACCAAGGCTGTTCTGAAGGTTTCCTCACACACTGCCGGTGAACGATGTGTTTTTGTTGGAGATTGTCACACGCGCCCCACACAGGCGGGCAGGGGGGCGGAGAACGAAAAAAAAATCGGAAAACGAGTTAAGTTTACAAAAAACATAATTCAACAATCTGGTGTAACTCTTACCTTGGTACGATATTTCTACCGTAATAAAGTGGTAAAATGAGTGGATAATAGTAGGACCGGGGTGACTGGTGCGCGGCCATGGTCTGTGTCCAGGGGAAATACCCGTGAGTTAATCCTCACTCATCGGCCTCAGATCTTAATGAAGTGACCTCTAATGTGTATAATAATTATGAGACGTTAAATCGTCTTGTGAATGGTAATGTAATGAGTGATAATAACATTAAGTTAAGAAAATGTGGGATGTGAAATAGATCGCCCTGCTCCGAGTGAACGTGTGATTCTCGTACCGAGGATAGTGAAGCTTTATGGAATCACGACTTCTAAACCGGGACAAACCAACGGATACCTCGTCCTGCTGGAATAAGAACCGTGTCGGTGTAGCGTGACATCGAAATGAGATGGTGAATGGAGGAAATAAGGAGCATCAATCACCCCCAGTTAAGTAACCCTTCTAGTTGTAACAGACTGATACTGGCAAGTTAGGTATGTTTTAATTGGATAGGTTAAGGGTGATCCAGCCACATCAAGTGACCACCAGGGAATATCTGGTAAGTGGTGGGATTATGTACAAGTGTTTTTCCTTGATGGATATATCCATGTGTAACCTACCCCCCCCCCCCCCTTCATTCAGTTACACTAATATAATCTATACAGTCCACAATTAATTAGTAGCACCGTATTTGTGGGTGCTATCCAATCCATACTGGTCTCGGATAGATATGGATAAGATTGTGAGGTCGAAGGAACAACTTGCCGTGACCAGGGGTGGTTAAGTTTTCTCACATGTCTACACGGGGTGACTACGGTAAACAATATGGTTGTCTCCCAATGAGATTACTTGTATGTATATAATGTTGAGGTACATACAGGTAAGCACCCTATAAAATTTTCCATATCTAAGCGTTGGTCCTTCCTGAACCGGATGCAATCAGTGAAAAAAAAATAATTGAATTAATTACTTAATAATTAAGTGACTGATTGAAGGAAGTGGGTATAGGGTACACAAGTTTAATCGATCGTGTGGTGAATGATAATTAGCCCAATTAATTAGCACATGTGTGGCTAGGATTTATACAAGAGTAAAGTGCAAGAATTACTCTTATAAGGCGCCTACTTAAGTTGTATAATTGGTGATTATTAATTCCCTAACCATGGCTGGGTCTGAGGAAGTTAGTGCGGCTGGTAAGTCCATGGATGCCAAAGCAAAGAAAGCGTCACTACAAGCTCAGAAGGGTCATGTTACTAAATCATACAACAAGTGTATGGAGTTAATGAGACAAGAAACGGTAAACCCTGATGAATTAAAGCTACACCTAGATGCCTTAGAAAATAGATATGAGTCATATAGATTGTGGTTTAAAGACTGTGAAAGAGATCTGCTAGAGAATTGTGCAGATGATGCTGAAAGGGAGCGGCTGCTGGATCAATATTATGAAGTGGAGGACAACATTGTATCCTGCAAAACTAAGGCTTTGGAGAAGGTAAAGGGTGTAAACAATGTTGTTGGTCAACCTAGCAAGGAAAATCAGAGGTGTCTACCAAAACTCCCAGAATTATGCATGCCTGTGTTTAATCCGGGAGAAAACTGGGAGGAGTTTTGGTCTATCTTTAAAGCAGTCGTACATGATAGGAGTGATCTTGCAAGTGTTACCAAATTATGCTATTTAAACGGACAAGTAAGGGGAGATGCGCATGTTCTCATACAAGCGTTCCCAAATGTAGATGACTCCTATAGTGAGGCAGTTGACTTGTTGGAGGTCACTTACGGTAACTTGGAGCAAAGTAGGTTGGATCTAGTAGCTAATTTGGCTAGTTTGAAGACTCCAGATCACAACCGCATGAGCTTACAGCAATTTAGGATCAAACTAGAAAGCACTCTTAAGACCTTGAGTAATAAATATGATCTGGAGGGAGCAGAGTGGTTGTTTAGCGCCTTGATTCAGAATAAATTGAACCACAAGACAGTAGAGTGGCTATCTAACAGATATCACAAGGGTTACTTCGGGTTGGAAGAAATAAGAGTGGGCCTGCAGGAGCTAATTGTCCAACTGCAGACCAGCCAACCAATTACCTCTAGGAATACCACGTCTACAGACCCCAGTGCACCTGTCAAGTTCCACAAAAGGAAACTTTATCCTAATATCAATAATCATAAGTCACCTACTAAACGGGGTTACGTAGGCACATATCAAGTGACAGGGGCCAGTAATAGTGGTTCTCCACATCAAAGCAAGAGGAGGAAGTCCCACAATAAGGGTAGCCCAGTTGATAAGAGGTCAGGCAAAGAAAGGAGAGATTGTATCTTCTGCAACGGTACTCATTTCTCGAAGAACTGTAATGCCTATAATTCATGGGATATTAAAGTGGAAAGATTGGAAGAGCTTGCTAGATGTATCAGGTGTCTAGGAAATCATAATGTAAGGGATTGCCGTGCTAACTTGCACTATTGTTATCAGTGTAACAAGGGAAGACACCACATAGCTATGTGTAAGGGCGGATCCAATCGTAATGATGGTAACAATAGTACTGATAGTGATAATAACCCGGACACAACAGTAGCCAACGTAAAGATTGCAGCTAATGTCGGTAATGATGGCCTAGCTGAGGTAGCTTTACCTGTGTTGGATGTGGTGATTAATGATAAACGGCGTAAATCCAAAACTGTAACAGCATTACTGGATCAGGGATCACAACGTACCTTCATAAAACGTAATTGCCTTAATGGGATGAAGGTACAAATGGGAGATCCTGCTATACTCAAGCTATCTGGCTTTCTCTCGAATAAGAAGGCCCAGTCATACGACACTGTTTATGTAACTGTCAGGCTGGGCAATGAGAGAAAACGTATTAATGCCGTAATTGTGGATAGGCTCCCAGAGAAAATATCTACAATAGGGCTTGGTAGCACTACTGAAAGGCTTTCAAGTAAGGTAAATTTGGCACCTTCTGGTATAAATAATGATTCTGTGGGGCCAATAGATATTTTGATAGGTAGTGACCATTATGCCACCTTTGTAAAGGGTATGACAAAGAAATGCAGAGTCACCCTTCTAAGGACCGCAGGAGGTCACGTGATGTATGGCAGGCTTCCTCGTACTGATAATGAATGACTGGAGGAAGACATAAATACAGTTACGGTGTGTCTTACTCATGAAGTATCACCCCAGTATAAATATACTTCAATAGAGGATGAAGTTGAACCTGTGTATAAATTATGGGAATTGGACAGCATAGGGATCAATGTAAATGAAGAAAGTCCAGATGATTCCTTTACTCAAGAACAATACCAGAAGGATGTTAAATTTGAATCTGGACAATACTGGGTGAGACTTCCGTGGAAGCTGAACCATCCAGACCTACCAACTAATTACTGGATGGCGTATGGACAATTAAAGGCTCAGCTCCACGAACTGAGCAAGACACCAGAACTGTTGACTGCTTACGATGATATAATTAATGAGCAGTTAAATAATAAATTCATAGAGGAGGTACCTCCTGAGCAAGCCCAGATTTATGGTCACTATTTGCCACATCACGGAGTGAAGAAGAATTCTAAGACCACTCCTCTGAGGATTGTGTTTAATTGTAGTGCCAAGAGTAACAAAAATGTACCTAGTTTGAATGACTGTTTGATGACAGGTCCGTCGTTGACGGAAAAACTGGGAGACATATTATTAAACTTCAGGGTTAAGAATTATGCCTTTACGGCAGACATAAGTAAAGCTTTCCTGAGAGTGGGTCTGCAGGAGGCTGACCGGGATTGCACTAGGTTCTTATGGCCCGAGAATCCTAATGACCCACTTAGTCCCCTGAAGACTTTTCGCTTCAGGAGTGTATTGTTTGGTGCTACCTCCAGTCCGTTCCTACTCCAGGCAACGATAAATGCACACCTTAAGTGTACGGGTGGTCCACTGAGTGGAGTAATGGGTAAACAATTTTATGTGGACAATTTCCTGGGGGTGACGTCTACCAAAGAGGAACTAATGAGCATATATGAAGGGGCTAATGAAATAATGCAAGGTGCAAATATGCCCCTAAGGGAATGGAGCAGTAATTCGTCCAGTTTAAGGGCTCAAATAAATAAAGACAACCCTGGAGTTGAAGTGTCTAAATATAGTAATGTGCTGGGACTGACTTGGGACACAGAGAGAGACTTGTTATCGTTAAAGTCTAATAACTACAGCATGCCCAATAAATTAACCAAGAGAGTCTTACTTGCGGAAGTTTCAAAATGCTTCGATCCACTAGGCTTAGTGTCCCCACTTACCATAAGAGGAAAATTGTTGATACAAGAAGCATGGAAGCTTAAGTGTGCTTGGGATGAAACCCTACCTGAGGAATTTGTTGAAAGGTGGGAAGAACTAATAGGTGAATATGTAAAATTACCAATGTTGGAGTTCCCACGTAATGTGGCCAGTCAAGATGGAGAAAATGTACTCCACATTTTTTGCGATGCTTCGAAATTAGCATATGGAGCAGTCGCTTACCTTCAATGTAATAGTGCCATTTCTCTTGTTATGTCTAAGGCTAAGGTGGCTCCAATCAAATCACGTACCTTACCTCAGTTGGAATTAACGGCCATTTATGTAGGTGTCAAATTAGCCAATTATGTAAGAAATAAATTGCGAGATATATATATCAGCGACACCGTAATTTGGTCTGATAACGAGGTATCCTTACAATGGATTCGTAATGGTAACAGTAAGATTGTGTATGTACAAAACAGAGTCGCTGAAATCAATCAAATGCAGGAGAAATATAACAGTTTGGGTCAGCATATGTTAACCTTTAATCACATTCCTGGTGACGAGAATCCGGCTGACTTCTTGTCTCGAGGCTTGACTTATGAAAAATTGGTGAGTGCTTTATCGTGGTTTAAAGGGCCAAGTTGGCTGGTGGACAAAATTAACTGGCCGGTGCAAAAGGCACATATTGCTCCTGTCGAAATTAAGGTGAGCACCGCTCCAGTCAGTAGTCCCTCCTTAGCCATTGACATTAATAGGTATTCTTCCTTACCCAAGCTGATTAGCGTGACAAGGTTAGTGTTTAAATTTATAAGTAAGATGAATATCTCATAAAATTTTCCCCATCCCCTGAAATATTGGCTTCAGAGGGTACAAGAAGAAACCTACAGGGATGAAATTAAATTAATGATGGACGGAAAAATTGTGAAAAGCTCAATAATAGAAAAGCTGGGGCTGTATTTAGAGGATGATGTAATTAGGTGCAGAGGCAGGTTACAAAATGCTGAACTGGGGGAATATGCTAAGCACCCTATCTTGCTGCCCAAAACTCATCACCTGACAACCTTGATTGTCTTTAATGCCCATAATAACGTGATGCACGGTGGGGTACAGGATACCTTAAACTGTATTCGGGAAACATTCTGGATTCCACAAGGACGGCAAAGTGTAAAAAGGGTTATCAAGTCGTGTGTAATATGTCGCTGGGTGGATGCCAGAACCTAGATGTACCCAGGTCCTCCACCATTGCCCAAGGAACGCGTGCAGTTGGTAAAACCATTTGATGTAACCGGAGTGGACTATAGTGGGCCAATCATTTTAACAGGTACTTCAGATGGTGTTCCCTTGAAGGTGTATGTATGTCTATTTACTTGTACAGCTACTAGGGCTGTTCATCTAGAAGTGGCTCAGGACTTGTCTGCAGAACAGTTCATACAGCTGTTCCAGAAATTTGCAGCTAGAAGATCCTGTCCAAGATTGATGATCTCAGATAATGCCACCAATTTTGTAGCTGGTGCTCAACACTTGATGGAATTAAATAAGAGTGATGATGTACAGTCTTTGTTGACCCAGCGAGGGTGTGTCTGGAAATTTATTACTCCCAGAGCCCCTTGGCAGGGAGGACTGTACGAAAGAATGATAGATACAGTGAAAAGATGTCTTCGGAAGGTGCTACACAGGAAGAGAATTAATTTGGAGGAATTCCGTGCAGTGTTGGTGGAGGCAGAGAATCGGGTAAACAATCGCCCTCTGTCATACATGAGCGACACTCCTGACGCGGAGATCCTGACTCCCTCTCACCTAATATGCGGACGAAGGTTAGAAGCTGCACCTATCTATAGAGATAATCCCGAGGGAAGTGATGAGGATTACAATAACGTGACCGTGTTGAGTGATAAGTTCAAGATGTTAAATAAGGTAATTACTCATTGGTCCGATGTGTGGCGTAAAGAATATCTTCTTACACTACGTGAACACTTTTATGGTGCGCCAGAGGCAGTAAACCAACAGAACATTCAACCAGGTGACATTGTGTTAATTGATACTGAACAACATCGAACATTGTGGCCTCTGGGCAAGGTAGTTACATTATACCCAGATGCACAAGGTGTTGTCAGAAACGTCAAAGTGTTGTGTCGTGGTCAGGAAATTTGCGTACCATTAATAAATTAATTCCCTTAGAATTAAATGATGTTCAATCCAGTGCAGATGGAAATCTAAGGGAAAGTGAAACGAGTGTGGAAATTATTTAATTTCCGAAGCTATAGTGCCTAATAAGTGTTTAATGTGTTGATTTGGGTCAAAATGTATTTGTATTTTGAATGGAACCAACTGGGTTCCCGCTGCGCCTGCGCAGATGTGCGGGGGTATAGGTCGAACTGGGGCACGAGGGGGCGGCTGTGTTTTGAATGGTGGTGAGGAGGCTGGGAAAGCATGGAACCAGGAAATTGGCGTTCACGGCGGCCTAAGGATTAATATAGGCCTCACTTCATAATAGGAAGTGTCGTAACTGTTCCTGGTGAAGAGTGAGGGAACGTGATTTACGGGACCACCGTAAAAAGGTGGTAAAATTAGTGAATAATGGTTCGACCGGGTGTGACTGGTGCACGGCCATGGTGTGTGTCCAGGGGAAATACCCGTGAGTTAATCCTCACTCATCGGCCTCAGATCTTAATGAAGTGACCTCTAATGTGTATAATAATTATGAGACGTTAAATCGTCTTGTGAATGGTAATGTAATGAGTGATAATAACATTAAGTTAAGAGAATGTGGGATGTGAAATAGATCGCCCTGCTCCGAGTGAACGCGTGATTCTCGTACCGAGGATAGTGAAGCTTTATGGAATCACGACTTCTAAACCGGGACAAACCAACGGATACCTCGTCCTGCTGGAATAAGAACCGTGTCGGTGTAGCGTGACATCGAAATGAGATGGTGAATGGAGGAAATAAGGAGCATCAATCACCCCCAGTTAAGTAACCCTTCTAGTTGTAACAGACTGATACTGGCCAGTTAGGTATGTTTTAATTGGATAGGTTAAGGGTGATCCAGCCACATCAAGTGACCACCAGGGAATGTCTCGTGATATTCATGTGGGGTTAGAAACCAGTGATACTACTCTCGAAAGCGAGGTAGTAGAATCACCGGTTCACTTGTTAGATGAAAGTGAGGATATCGCCTCTGATACTATAAATGTCTTGATTAGGGCTCAGACCAAAGCCCAGGCTTTTCCTACTCTCCATCCTTTGATTTTCCCTGACTTTAAGCCTTTATATAAATCTAAGGACTCCTTTGTCATTTTACAACGAAATTGCCCTTCTCTTCAGAACTGCCATAATGCAGCTAACAAAAATCAAGTTATGCAAAGGAAAAACTTTTCATATAAATTTGAATATATAAGAGGTATCTTGAATAAATCGGTATTCAAATTATACTCAGACGAGATAGACTATTCCATCTTAGTTGTTCCAAGTTAATGCAGGGAGACCGTTCTTAAAATGGCTCATGACCTGCCAGTGGCCGGACATTTCTCGCATCGTAAAACTTTGAATAAAATTAAGTAAAACTATTTTTGGCCCAGAATGTCCTCAGATATCACTACATATTGCAGATCGTGTAAAGTTTGCCAACTGTCATCCTCCCGAGGTACCAGGCGAGTACCTATGGTCAAAATGCCAATCTTTACGGTACCGTTTGAAAGAGTAGCTATTGACATCGTTGGTCCTTCATCACCACTTTCATCTCGGTGATATAGATATATTTTAACATTAGTTGTTTATGCTACGAGTTTTCCTGAAGCCGGACCCTTAAAGACCATAACTACTACAAAGGTGGCTGAAGCTCTTTTGTCCATCTTCTCCAGAGTTGGCATCCCTAGAGAAATTTTGTCTGATCGTGGAACACAATTCACATCTGAATTAATGCAACTTCTCTACCAACTTCTGGGAGTGAAGCCTCTATTCACAACACCATATCCCACCTGTAATGGGAGGATTGAGCGCCAGCATTGAATTCTCAAGTCCATTTTAAGGAAACTTTGCTCCCTTAAACCTAAGGAGTGGCATCGTTACCTTCCCTGTGCTTTGTTTGCCATGAGGTAAGTTCCAATTGACTCTTTGGGGTTCTCACCTTTTGAACTTCTCTCTGGTAGACAGGCCAGAGCTCCATTGTCCATCCTTCATGATTTATGGACTAATGAGTAGGTAAATGCTGAGGTTCAGTCTTCTTATCAGTTTCTCCTTGACTTTAGATCCAAACTTGAGGAGACCTCTGATATAGTTTCAAAAAACTTAAGCGTATCCATGGACCAGAACAAAACCTATTTTGATTCCAAAAGTCAGAGGAGAAGTTTTAAAGTAGAGGATGAAGTTCTGGTACTTTTGCCAATAAACTCAAATAAATTATTAGTAGCATGGAAAGGTCTGTATAAGGTACTGAAAATTTGTGGGAACGGTGATTACCTCATAGAAGTCAAGGGGAAACCTAAACTTTATCATATCAACATTCTTAAGAAATATGACCGAAGAAATTCTGTTAACTGTTTGAATGACTTTGACTAAGTTTTTCCACACAAACTTGATAAGACATTTGATGAGTGTAAGGTGTGCGTAATTGACACCTCTACCATAGACTATGACAGAGAAGTACATGACTTGGTGACTCTTGATCACTCGGATGCAACAAACATTAATATCAATGAGTCTTTGGATGACCATAAGAAACATGAACTACTACAATGTGTGAGTAACTTCTCAGATGTTTTTACTGATATTTCAGGTGTCACCTCCACGGTAGTCCATAAAATTGACTTAGTCACGAACAACCCTATCAAACGGAAATTATACCCAGTTCCAGTTCACCTTAGGGATGCATTTCACGGAGAGGTAGACAAATTATTAAAACTAAAGATCATTGAACCTTCAGTATCTGCATATTGCTAACCAGTAGTCATGGTTAAGAAGGAAAACAATTCATATAGACTTGCTATTGACTTCAGAGGCCTTAATGCTATAACTCGGTGGGATGCTGAGCCTATGCCCTTAATAGATAGCACTCTACAAAAATTTTATGACTCTTCCTTCTTTTCCGAGATTGATATTGCGCAGGCATATCATCAAGTAATGTTAGATCCTTCTTCTAAGCAGTACACCGCTTTTCCTACACACCAAGGACTGATGCAGTATAGAACTATGCCCTTCGGTTTGGTAACTGCCTGTGCTACCTACGTTAGACTGATGAGAAAGGTCTTGGGTAATATGCCAAATGTTTCAGTTATTTTGATAACATTTACTTAATGACATCAACGTGGGACAAGCATATCCAAACATTAACATCAGTTTTACGTAGGTTACGCGCACATGGTCTCACTGCCAAGCCAAAGAAATTTATCTTCCTAGAAGATAAACAATAAAAAAGGATGAAATTTCAATAGCATTAAAGATGTGTTCAATGAAGACATTCACTTGGTTATGAACATCACCTTGGAAAACAACATTCCAATCGTAGGTGGTGAACACAGAGCAAAGTGTCGGCAAGTTATTGCTTGTGGATTCTTCACCTCGTTTTGTTGGAATCTTCAGTGTTGTAAAGCCTTGTGGTCAGGTGATCCAGCATAACCATGGGGTTACCAAGTGACTTGAACTTGTATGACCAGAGCTTTGGTATGATGGGGAAGGAAGAAGGGTGGGTTAAGATGGAAATATGTGAAAAGATAAGTGGCTTAACCACTTTGGTTCATTTTAATACATGTATGTGTGTGTGTGTGTGTGTGTGTGTGTGTGTGTGTGTGTGTAGTGTCATTAATGAAATCAGTTTCAATGACTGGGATATAACACTTACCCAACAGCTTCACACAGTTATAACAAATGTATTACTGCATGACGCTGAGTTGGCAAGGGGTATACTATTTGCAATTACATTTTTTTGGTTTTGCAGGGCGTGGGCTGGAAATGACGATAGCAAGACGACCGATGTAGGCCGATTGCTACCTGGAGATACTGGCCGGGTCAGCTGCTTCAGAGGTGTCCTGCCATAGTAGGTTTGCAGATGTTACATGGTTAGATGTAATAGTTGATAAGGTAAAAGGAAATTCTTCATAAATTAGGGTAGTGTTATCCTTATTGGACATAAAAGAGTTTCAGTTACCCATTCATCTATATTTTCTGGGAGGTCGGTCAGGATCATTGGTCTCTGGAAATAATTCTTGTGGATGAATCGTCCCACTCTCTGTTGGAGGGTCATTCTTTGGGTTCTGTGGGGAGGTGAGTTAAGATAAGATAAGATAAGATTTCGTTCGGATTTTTAACCCCGGAGGGTTAGCCACCCAGGATAACCCAAGAAAGTCAGTGCGTCATCGAGGACTGTCTAACTTATTTCCATTGGGGTCCTTAATCTTGTCCCCCAGGATGCGACCCACACCAGTCGACTAACACCCAGGTACCTATTTGCTGCTAGGTGAACAGGACAACAGGTGTAAGGAAACGTGTCGAAATGTTTCCACCCGCCGGGAATCGAGCCCGGGCCCTCCGTGTGTGAAGCGGGAGCTTTAGCCACCAGGCCACCGGGCCACCCACCAGGCCACCGGGACTGGTGGGTGGCCTGATGATGTAGTCGGTGGTATTTGCAAGTTGGGGAGGATTTTCTCTGTCTGGCATATAGAGTTTTTGCATGGAGTATAGTTGTCTCTTAATTAGTTTATCAAGCCTTACATTTATTCCATCTCTGTCCAGTTGGATGTGTAGATCTTCCATCCTGATTCTGTCTCTCCTCCTGGTGACTGTGATGAAGCGGATTGCTGTATTTTGTACACTTTGTAGCTGTAGCATGTTGCTTTTAGTTGTCAGTGACATGGATACATAAGGATATTCTAGAACAGGTCTTATCATCATCTTGTACAAGTGTTTCTTGATGTGGGAAGGGGCTTGATTAAACCTGTATAGATTGCTTAGGCGGGCTTTGGATCGATTTATCTTTTTAGTGATGTAAGATGTGGAGTGGAGTAATCTATCTCATATCCCTGGATCCTGTTGGGGTTTCTAATGGCAATAGGTGTACCTCTGATGGAGATACCCCTCATGTCTTCTGTAGTTGTTGCAAAACATCCGATGTTACTGATAAGGACTTTGTCTGGGTGAGCCGTAAGTCTCCATTTTTTCTCCCAATTTACTGTTCTTCGTGTTTCAGTATTCATTTTTCCTATTACCGTCGCATGCTTTTATTTTCCCGTCATAGGGGTGGATGATATTACATGGATAACATCATCAGCAAATTGGGTGATGATAGTATCATTGAACTCAGGTCGAGGGAGATCGTTTACATATATGTTGAATATTATCGGGCTAAGGCACGAGTGTTTTGGCATTCCAGCTGTCGGTCTGAAAGGCTCTGCCGACTTGCCGTTAAAGGTAGGGATGATTTTCCTTTTTGATAAGCAGTTGCATATGAATCTGAGAAAAGTCCAATTGTGGTCAGGTAGATCGACAAGTTTAAATATAAGTCCATTGTGCCACAAGCTGTCAAAAGCTTTGTGTACATCCCTGGTTACCATTAAGGCAAAGTTGCCCTGTTTCTACAGGCTGTCCTCAGCATCGAAGATGATATTTATAGCATGTTGGGTTCCTCTCTGAGTCCTAAATCCAAATTGTTTTTCAGTGAAGAGGTAATTGTACTCCATGTAGTAGTTTAATCTGTTGGAAGTGGTTGTCTTAAGGACTTTACCAGTGACTTCAAGTAATTAGATAGATCTATAGTTTTCTGGTTTATGTTTGTCTTTGTCGGGTTTTGCAATGAATATCATCCTTACAGACTTACGAGCCACTGGAAAGTATCCCGTGGCCAACATGGCATTAAAAATATTTACCAGAGACATTTTGCAATTTCTGGGTAAGAAATTGACTCATCTCTCTGAGTGTGATTGGTCTTGTAAGGGGTTGCTCATCTTCAAGAGTAGATGTATCAGTTAAAGGTAGTAGATGGAGGTCAGGTTGGTTGTCATGTCTTCATTCGTTGACTAACTGGTAATGGTTATTAATAAAATTTCTGCTGTCAGTGTGTGAAAGAATTTTCTCCCACACATCACCAATCAGACTGGCTTGCTCTTTTGGGTCATCAACTTCATCATCGTCATCGGTGAAGGAATGTATTAGATAATAGATAGCCTTGTGCTTTGCCCCCAGAAGCTGGCGGATCTTGTTCCAGAACTTTTCTCGATGACGTTTGTACTAATTAGCTTGAAGAACATGTTATTTGTAAAGTAAAAGGACACAAGTGCAACTAATGTGACATTTATTGTGGCAACGTTTCGCTCTCCAGGAGCTTTATCAAGCCATTACAAACAATACATGGACACAGAGGGTATATAAAGGCTCAGAGTGAGGTGTAATACTAGTGAGGTACCATTTCGATGTTCACTAGTGGTAGTAGTAGTAGTAGTAGTAGTAGTAGTAGTAGTAGTAGTAGTAGTAGTAGTAGTAGTAGTAGTAATAGTAGTAGTAGTAGTAGTAGTAGTGACAAAAGTAATACAATATGGTAGAGCAATTAATTCGTATATGAGTAATAGGATATAAAAGCTATTACTTGGGTGACATAAAAATAGGTTGGACAAATATAGACTGGAAAGAGGCAGCTTGTTTCAGTGTTCTCCACGCATCAACACCACTCCCAGCAAAGTTATAATTCTTCCCAACAGCCACGTTGCACTGAACGTCTCAAAAGTACTTTCACAAGCTAACACCAGAGTCGCCATCGCTTCTAGCACTTCAATAAAGGATATAACCAGGACAAAATCCAAGCACCACGAACCAGTCAATGCAGGAGTTTACACTATACCCTGTGGAGGCTGTGACAAGATTTACGTAGGTGAAACAGCAAGAAACCTCGACACACGCCTCAATGAACACATTTACGCATGTAGGAACGATAACTTGAACAACGCCTGTGTACAACACCGAAATTCCACCAATCATCTCATGAAATTCAGAGACGCCCAATTAGTGATCAAAGAAACTAATTTCCGCAGACGCAAGTGCCTCGAATCAGCACTGATCGCTGTTTCGAATACAATTAAACGAAACAACGGCAGCTTCACCATCTCCGAAGTCATAGCAAGAATCCTCCTGAAAACAGTAAACCCTGCCATCACATAGTCTCTCCTGTTATACTACACAAAGCACATTATAGAGAGTGAACACTGAAACAAGCTGCCTCTTTCCAGTCTATATTTGTTAGGTAAGACACATATGCAACAGTTAGGTATCTTTATTTCGAAACGTTTCGCCTACACAGTAGGCTTCTTCAGTCGAGTACAGAAAAGTTGATAGAAGCAGAAGATACTTGAAGACGATGTAATCAGTCCATCACCCTTAAAGTTTTGAGGTGGTCAGTCCCTCAGTCTGGAGAAGAGCATTGTTCCATGGAATGAAACAATATGGAGATGAAGTGACAGGATGGAGCCTTTTATAGCGCCAGGAGGTGAGACGTAGGTCACTAGGAGAGGTAAGAACTCAGATGTTGGGAGGACAGGTCCCTCTCAAATCCAGCCGTTCTCACTAGTAGCGGTTGTCGAAGTTGATTGTAGGTCTGTACCAAGATACCCTTGTGTTGCAGTGTCTGACAGATTGAATAATAAAATGGTATAAAATACCGACAGGTTGTTAGGTAAGACACATATGCAACAGTTAGGTATCTTTATTTCGAAACGTTTCGCCTACACAGTAGGCTTCTTCAGTCGAGTACAGAAAAGTTGATAGAAGCAGAAGATACTTGAAGACGATGTAATCAGTCCATCACCCTTAAAGTTTTGAGGTGGTCAGTCCCTCAGTCTGGAGAAGAGCATTGTTCCATGGAATGAAACAATATGGAGATGAAGTGACAGGATGGAGCCTTTTATAGCGCCATCCTGTCACTTCATCTCCATATTGTTTCATTCCATGGAACAATGCTCTTCTCCAGACTGAGGGACTGACCACCTCAAAACTTTAAGGGTGATGGACTGATTACATCGTCTTCAAGTATCTTCTGCTTCTATCAACTTTTCTGTACTCGACTGAAGAAGCCTACTGTGTAGGCGAAACGTTTCGAAATAAAGATACCTAACTGTTGCATATGTGTCTTACCTAACAACCTGTCGGTATTTTATACCATTTTATTATTCAGTCTATATTTGTCCAACCTATTTTTATGTTACCCAAGTAATAGCTTTTATATCCTTTTACTCATGTACGAATTAATTGCTCTACCACATTGTATTACTTTTGTCACTACTACTACTACTACTACTACTACTACTACTACTACTACTACTACTACTACTATTACTACTACTACTACTACTACTACCACTAGTGAACATCGAAATGGTACCTCACTAGTATTACACCTCACTCTGAGCCTTTATATACCCTCTGTGTCCATGTATTGTTTGTAATGGCTTGATAAAGCTCCTGGAGAGCGAAACGTTGCCACAATAAATGTCACATTAGTTGCACTTGTGTCCTTTTACTTTACATATTGTCGGTAATTCTACCAACTTTATTACAACATGTTATTTGCATAATTCACTTTTGTGTTGTATAATCATGGTAATTAAGTCTCTTCTCAACCTCTGCAGTAAAGCCCTTGTGGAATGTCTTGTTTGATGGTGCCTTCTACACTCTGCTTGATGATTTTTCATGCAGTCCCTAATTTCCTTGGCTGCTTTATATTTGTTGTATTTAATTGGCAATTTGCATGAGTGGCCTCTATGATTCTTTCGTGGAAGGAGCTGATTGCCTCGTTAATTGCAGTTGAAGGCTGGTTCTCAAGCGAAAGAGTAAGGTCATTACATGTGTAGTCCTTGAAGAGGTAAAATCCTAGAGTTTTTGGGTTCGGTTTCGGAGGAGTGGGTATTATAAATGGCGATGCTTGTAGTGTTATTATAACAGGGATGTGGTTTGATCTTACGTTTCCACCAGGGGAGACTCTGCAATGGTATAGGTCAAAATCTCTGTTGGTCAACATTATATCAGGTGTCCCCTGGTGAGGGCCTACATTTGACTTAAAGAATGGTCCTTGGAATGATAGATTTCTTGCAGTCATTATATTAAATAGTTATTTTCCCTTTAGGTCAGCCAGCGGATGTCCGGCGCCACAGCTGACGAGTGCGGGGTGATGGGCATTAAAATCTTCTGCCAGTATTGTAGGAACATTTTTACTCAGTATCAGGGATAGGGAAATGGACTCTATATATGGCTGTCTTGAAGGAAAATATCCAGTTCCAACTATTAACTGACCATATGAGGTCGTCAGTTCTATTGCTATAATGTTTTCTTCGTCTTTGTGGATGTTAAGATACGTATATCTTAGTTTCACTAGGACGGCCACTCCAATAAAGGGCCCTCTCGACTTCTCGACAGTAAAGACCACGTAACTTTATATGTTGGTCTGCTATGGCAGCTGTCTCATTCAAAAGGATGATGTCAGGGTTGTGATAGTGTAGTTCGACTTCAAGGAAATAGCGGTTGTTACAGAAATGTTGAATATTAATTTATAAAGTTGTAATTCTTATTATTTCGTGAAGTTTGAGGTTTTGCTGCTTACAGAGAGTTGGTGTCTGAGATTATAGCTGCAAGGTGTGTGCAAGCTCTCTCTACTCGACTAATCAAGGGGAAGATTGTAGTTCTGAGTGGTTTTCTATGTACCAGCTATTTCATCGTCTTCACTGTTGCTGGTGATATTAACTGATGGGTCAGATTTATCATCTGACAACTGATGCATGTCATTCCCAGTTTCAGGCGGAGTATTCACAACACTTACTATAGAAGACAGTGGGGGTTCCATGTGGAAATATGTAAGTCTACTTGGAGTATCACTGGAAACTACTTGTACTTTTGGGTCAGCTTCGATAGCGGTAGATTGTGCATCAGTGTTTGATACAAGTTCGGGGGCAGAAATTAACGTACTGGTCTGAGTTGTTGTTTCAACTGGATCTTCCATTACGGCTGTACCTTGGTTGTGTGATGAAGTTTAAGTATGTGTGTGGTTGTGGAGGAGGATACATACTTCCTGTCTTGGGGGGACTGGTTTATTACTGAGTTCAAATTATTTGGGATGACTAAGGGTCTGACCACATCCGCTAATAACAAATCATTTAAAATAGAGGATCAGAATTCAACATTACTACCTGCTATCTCCTTGGCCAACATGAACATCAGTGTACCTCTCATAACATCTACCTCTACAGACCAGGGAGACATAGGGATTGATGATGGTCCTTGTGCTTGGTGTTTGATGGTGTTAGGGTGGGACCCTGGAGGTAGGGCAGAATTCCAAGCATTATAATTGGTAGAGGTAAGAAAAAATAAGATAAGAATTCGTCCGGATTTTTAACCCCGGAGGGTTAGCCACCCAGGATAACCCAAGAAAGTCAGTGCATCATCGAGGTATGTCTAACTTATTTCCAGTGTGGTCCTCAATCTTGTTCCCCAGGGTGCGACGCACACCAGTCGACTAACACCCAGGTACCTATTTGCTGCTAGGTAAACACGACAACAGATGTAAGGAAATGCGTCGAAATGTTTCCACCCGCCGGGTGGCAGTAGTAGTCCCACCTGATCCAGGTAGATTAGGGAACGAGTGCTGGAACATTTTTGGAGGTGCTTGGGGAGGGGTTTTCTTGGTGTTTGTCTGTTTCTTAGTATCCAGAATTTGCTGGATTGTAGATTTCCTAACAGGGCAGGTGGGGGAGACAGAATGATGTGTCCCTGTATAAATGACACACTTGGGGTTGTTTCTGTAAGGGCAATTCCTGAAAACATGCTCACCATAGCTTATATTGCAAATTATTTTTTGGCTGCTGCATTTCTTTGTGTTATGACCAAACTCATAACACTTAATACATTGTGTGACACTGACATATCTTTCCATAGAGATTTGGACTGGTGTTCACCTGGTTCCAGAGCATTTCATACCATTTTGACATATCATTTTGGCTTCTTCTGGTGTCTCGAGGATTAATTTTAATGTTTACTGAATTCTTGCACTTTTGGCAAATTTATATGCCTTCAGAACCTTGAACTCACTATTTCAATGATTAATTTGTTCAACAAATTCATCAGCAGTGCAGTCTCTCATGATACTGTTGATTCTTGCCACAAATACAGTACGTTGTGCCTGGCAGCTGTCAGGTGGAATGGGGATGATACCCAGATTATTTAATTTTTCAACGAAATCATTCTTGAGCAATTGGAGAAGCTCCTCTTCAGAGGGGAGGAGAAGTACTGCACCAGAGTGAGTTTTAATACATTCACTGATGCAACAGTTGAATTAGTACAAATGCAACCAAGTATTTCCCTCTTGGACTTCTTGTTGTCAGTGACACAAATTCTTACTCTTATTTTCGGTATGATGCTCAGTAAGGTACAGCTGACACATAAGATTTGCTGTAAAAAGAAAAACTTTCCTATCTGTCGTTCTAGCGGTCGCAATATACATAACGAGAAGCAAATATTACTACAGAAAAACGTCTTTCCTCCAAAAAATTTCCACCAGTCAACTATAGTGATAATATAGCATTTGTTGTGTTGAAGACGGAAAAACCTAAAAAAGCTAGATACAGTGATCGATAAACAAGGGTTGAGGCTCGAACGTTCGTCATTGTAGGAGCTGCCAGCAATCACCGGTTCTTCAACATGCAAGTTATACTTTTGTATCAATCAAATCACATATTACTCGGGTAGATAATTTCCAGTAGATCCTTCATGTGTTAGCCCAAATCACCGACCAGTATGTTTTAAATAAGTGACCCACTGATCAGATCAGACTGGTTCCAAACCCTTGACTGGTCGAACCCTCAACTAGTTCCGAACCCTCGACTGGTCCGAACCCTTGGCCGGTTTCAAACGGATTCGTTGGACAATAAAGCAGACTGTAAACGGACTGAGTTGTAGGCGCCCTTATCAAACTCAAACAATAAATATAAAACAGGAAAGTACACCAGTAAGCTGTCCTAATATACAAGTACAGTTAGAAATAGAAATACAAATAGCTAGAGCTTCAGCAGAAAAGATCGAGAACAAAAACCTAGTCATTGTGGTAGTCTACAAGCCTCCGGAGGCAACATCCCAGCAATTCCAGGAACAGCTGTTAAAAATTGACCACTGTCTGGAAAATCTGCCAGCTCCTGCCCCCAACATCTTGCTCCTGGGGGATTTCAACTTATGGCACCTAAAATGGAGGAATATAGCAAATAATGTTATTGCAGTAATAACACCAGGAGGCAGCTCTGATGAGAACTCACACACACACGAGCTTTTAAATCTCTGCACAAAATTCAATTTAAACCAGCAAATAATAGAGCCTACTAGACTGGAGAATACACTAGACCTCATCTTCACTAACAATGATGATCTAATACGAAATGTCACCATATCAAAAACAATATACTCAGATCACAACATAATTGAGGTTCAGACATGTATGCGCGGAGCCCCAGACCGACATAATGAGATTAGTCACGAGTGAGCATTCACCAAATTCAACTTCAATAACAAAAACATAAAGTGGGACCAAGTAAACCAAGTCCTAACCGATATAAGCTGGGAAGATAGACTAAGCAACACAGACCCCAACTTATGCCTAGAACAGATTAATTCGGTGGCACTCGATGTAGCACAAGGTTTATTTCTCTAAGAAAAAGGAGGAGTAGATGTAAAATAGAAAGAGACAGGCGCTCCCTTTACAGGCGATGGAAAAGAATAACAGAGCTGCTAAAAGAGGTCAATATATCTGAAATGCGTAGGGAGTCACTGGTCAGAGAAATTGCAAGCATCGAACTTAAGCTAAAGGAATCTTATAGGAGTCAGGAATCGCGGGAAGAACTAAAAGCCATAAATAAAATCGAAAGAAACCCAAAGTATTTCTTCTCCTATGCCAAATCAAAGTCGAGAATAACGTCCAGTATTGGGCCCCTACTTAAACAAGATGGGTCCTACACAGATGACAGCTAGGAAATGATTGAGCTACTCAAGTCCCAATATGACTCAGTTTTTAGCAAGCCGCTAACAAGACTGAGAGTCGAAGATCAAAATGAATTTTTTATGAGATAGCCACAGAATTTGGTTAACACAAGCCTATCTGATGTTATCCTGACGCCAAATGACTTCGAACAGGCGATAAATGACATGCCCATAAACTCTGCCCCAGGGCCAGACTCATGGAACTCCGTGTTCATCAAGAACTACAAGAAGCCCCTATCACGAGCTTTCACCATCCTATGAAGAGGGAGCATGGACACGGGGGTCGTCCAACAGTTACTAAAAACAACAGACATAGTCCCACTCCACAAAGGGGGCAGTAAAGAAATAGCAAAGAACTACAGACCGATAGCACTAACATCCCATATCATAAAAATCTTTGAAAGGGTCCTAAGAAGCAAGATCATCACCAATCTAGAAACCCATCAGTTACACAACCCAGAGCAACATGGGTTTAGAACAGGTCGCTCCTGTCTGTCTCAACTATTGGATCACTACGACAAGGTCCTAGATGCACTAGAAGACAAAAAGAATGCAGATGTAATATATACAGACTTTGTAAAAGCCTTCGACAAGTGTGACCTTGGTGTAATAGCGCACAAAATGCGTGCTAAAGGAATAACAGGAAAAGTTGGTCGATGGATCTATAATTTCCTCACAAACAGAACACAAAGAGCAGTAGTCAACAGATTAAAGTCTGAGGCAGCTACGGTGAAAAGCTCTGTTTCACAAGGCACAGTACTTGATCCCATCTTGTTCCTCATCCTCATATCTGACATAGACAAGGATGTCAGCCAGAGCACCGTGTCTTCCTTTGCAAATGACACCCGAATCTGCATGACAGTGTCTTCCATTGCAGACACTGCAAGGCTCCAGGCGGACATCAACCAAATTTTTCAGTGGGCTGCAGAAAACAATATGAAGTTCAACGATGAGAAATTTCAATTACTCCGATATGGTAAACACGAGGAAATTAAATCTTCATCAGAGTACAAAACAAATTCTGGCAACAAAATAGAGCGAAACCCCAACGTCAATGACCTGGGAGGGATCACGTCGGAGGATCTCACCTTCAAGGACCATAACATTGTATCAATCGCATCTGCTAGAAAAATGACAGGATGGATAATGAGAACCTTCAAAACTAGGGATGCCAAGCCCATGATGACACTCTTCAAGTCACTTGTTCTATCTAGGCTGGAATATTGCTGCACACTAACAGCACCTTTCAAGGCAGGTGAAATTGCTGACCTAGAAAATGTACAGAGAACCTTCATGGCACGCATAATGGAGATAAAACATCTCATTTACTGGGAGCGCTTGAGGTTCCTGAACCTGTATTCCCTGGAACGCAGGCGGGAGAGATACACGATCATATACACCTGGAAAATCCTAGAGGGAATAGTACCGAACTTGCACACGATAATCACTCACTACGAAAGCAAAAGACTTGGCAGACGATGCAACATCCCCCCAATGAAAAGCAGGGGTGTCACTAGCACGTTAAGAGACCATACAATAAGTGTCAGGGGCCCGAGACTGCTCAACTGCCTCCCAGCATACATAAGGGGGATTACCAACAGACCCCTGGCAGTCTTCAAGCTGGCACTGGAAAAGCACCTAAAGTCGGTACCTGACCAGCCGGGCTGTGGCTCGTACGTTGGTTTGCGTGCAGCCAGCAGTAACAGACTGGTTGATCAGGATCTGATCCACCAGGAGGCCTGGTCATAGACCGGACCGCGGGGGCGTTGACCCCCGGAACTCTCTCCACGTAAACTCCAGGTAAACATTCCTATTTCAGCTGACTTATGAATGGCAGCACCTAGGATAGCCAACCCTCGTGGAGTGAGGGGGACGGGGCCCAAGGTAATGATCGACCAGAGTTTAAAATATAGCATGGGCTACTGGATGGTTTCCTTGCCTTATTTTATATCGTCAGTCGTGTGTGCGTGGTTAGGCAAGTGTAAGTGTTGGGGATTTATGGGGGTAGGATGGGGTTGGATATGGTGGTTGGGTGGAGAGGGAGGAACTAACAAGCTAGTCACCGCATTAACCTCTTGAAGGGATGGGGCTCGTTGTGACAACAAGCAAGTTTTCCTATCAACTCTGATCAAATTAGAACTCAGAATGACCCAAAAAAATGTAACTTTGGGTCATAGTGCTCGGAGTGGAATCGCCAACGTCCTCTCGCTGCGCCAGCCACTTGTAGAATCCGTGTGTGTATCTCGTGTGTATCTGTGTATACCAAGTGACTATGACATCAGACATTACTCACTACAGGGTCGAGAGAAAAGCCAGAGATATGAGTAGGGAAATCAACAATTTTTTCATGTCCGAGGTCATCGAAAACCCTACTAGTGAGGGCACTTCAGTGCTTATGATTTTTGGCCTCATATTGTTACCTGTTAGTATCCTCTGTAACCCAAAGCTCTGGAGAGTGAAACATTGCTACAAAATTTTCTCTTTAGTTGCAATTGACTAGTAACCCCTTCTCCTGTATAAATTACTAAAAATAATAATTAGAAAAAAATTATAAAGCTGGGATGTTTGAATGTGCGAGGAAGAAGTGCACACGATAAGTGCCAGAGTTATAAATGAAAAGGAATTGGATGTCCTGGCAATAAGGACGGTATTCCGGGGATCAACGCCCCCACGGACCAGTCCTTTACTAGGCTTACTGGTTGATCAGGGCCTTATCAACCAGGCTGTTACTGCTGGCCACACTAATCCAATGTATGAACCACAGCCCGGCTGGTCAGGTACTGAATTTAGAAATATGTCCGGCTCCCTCTTGAAGGCAGCTAAGGGTCTATTGGCAATTCCTCCTATGCCTGAAGGGAGGACATTGAATAGTCTTGGTGCCATTGTGCACAATTGGTACCCTAACTTTTCAGTGGGGGTATGTTGCACCGTCTGTCCAGTCTTTTGCTGTCGTAGGGAGTGATTTCTGTGTGCAGATTTGGGACCAGTCCCACTAGAATTTTCCAGGTGTAGATTACGATGCATCTTTCTCGCCTACACTCCACTGAGTGAAGTCAAGTGTTTCCAAGCGTTCCCAGTATTTAAGGAGTTTGACAGAACTTATATGTGCAGTAAACGTTCCCTGTACATTCTCTAGATCTGCTGTTTCGCCCTCCTTGAAACAGTCTTCCAGCCTAAAGAGAACATGTGATTTAAAAAGGATCATCATTGGCTTGGCATATCTTGTTTTGAAGGTTCTCATTATCCATCCTATCATTTTCCTCGCAGATATGATAATGACTCGGTTGTGATCATTGAAAGCGAGATCCTCTGACATTATATTCAAACTATTTTTTTTGCTCTATTGTATGGCTAGAGTTTGTAGTATACTCAGCTCTAGCTGTTTTTTCTCCAGTTTTCCATATCGGATTAGTTGGAATTTGTCCTCTTTGAACATCGTATTATTTTCCGCTGCCCAATGAAAAACTTGGTTAATATATGCTTGGAGATTTACCGTGTCCTCACTGGATGACCTGAATTCCACTTTACCTTTCTGCTCTGCACTAAGCATCAAGGACGTGGCAGTGGTGTTTAAGGGTGACAAACACATGATTTCTTGCTAAGATTAGTTTATTGTGTTTTGTGGTATATGGTAGGTCTCTGGGTGGGTAGCGCTGCCAGGCATATGATATAACAAAACTACTCCAAGTTACATGGATGTATCTAATGCTTCTATCATGTGATGCCTAATTTTAGTTTAAAAACACTTCCATTGTGTTGAATTACTTTCCTTGAGTCGTTTCATTGACAATTTAGACTCACTAGGTCTTCCCAACATGTATCAGTATCCTAGTCATTTCATTGTATATGATAAATCAAACCTTTTTATGTACATTGAAACATGTGTCAACACCAGGACCAGGAGCAACCTAATACACTTCACTAGTTTTTACTATTATTTTTTTTTATTTCTGGTGTTTTATCACTGGTGTTTTATCGCTATCCTGTACATTGATATACACTATAATAATTTAAGAAACACTTCTTTCACTGCACTATACTGTGATCATTGTTTTTAATCACTCACATGGCAGCTAGGACTATGGTAAATTTCCCATACACTTCCACTTAAATTTATTTCACGTTGAATTCTCAGTGCTGCGCATTTTTTTTAATGTTTTATTCTAGCTAGGCTACTTCATGCACTACGGTTATCCTTAATAGAAGTCCAGGATTTTCCATTTTCACTCAACAGTACTAAAATTTACTGTTTCCCTGGAATGGCAACACATCCGGTGTCTCAATGACACTCAGCTTAATCTGGGTACTTGGTACTTTCAATATTTTGTATAATTTCCACTTAAAGAATGTAAGGATCACGTATGTACTGCTCACGGTCGACAGTTTAATCATTCACGGCATCAATATTTCTTTTCAACAGTTTTTCCCCTTGTAATTTCCGCAACTAACGTCCCGGAGGCGTCGCTAGAGTTAGTGCCACTCGAGGCGGAATCTCTGGTGTCACCCGCGGGGGAATCTCTGGTGTCACCCGGGGCGGAATCTTTGGTGTAACCCCGGGCAGAATCTCTGGTGTTACACGGGGTGGAATCTTTGGCGTCACCCGGGGCGGAATCTCTGGTGTCACCCGGGGCAGAATCTCTGGTGTCACCCGGGGCGGAATCTCTTGTGTCACGCTGGGCGGAATCTCTTGTGTCACCTGGGGCGGAATCTCTGGTGTCACCCCCATGAAATTCAAGGACGGGGGGATGGGGGGAACTCCAGTTACGTCACTACTGCATGATCTTATATTTCCTTGAATTCAATTATGCAAAATCATCTATGACATCAAAATCAATGATTTCCCCTATATAGGCTTATTTGTACTTTGTTAATACTGGAGAGAGTTCCGGGGGTCAACGCCCCCGCGGCCCGGTCTGTGACCAGGCCTATAGAAACGAAGGATTCTTCTCTTATGTTGGTGCAGCACTGTTTTGTGCATTAGTGTGACCTTCTTTAGAGGCTCTATTGTGTCACCCCCTAAATGGTGTCACCCGGGGCGGCCCCCTTCCCCCTTACTACGCCCCTGGCTAACACTTAAGGAAACGGAGCCCACGCACATATAAGGGATAGCAATAATATTGAAGGATCAGTTATGGCAGAAGAGGGAATGTAAATGTATAATTAAAGGATTATAAGAATTAAAATAAACGTTGGGTATGAAAAGTGGGGAATAATAAGAGAGATTTTAGATTTTGCCACCGAAATGGCTAGTTTATTGTGCACCCCATATCCATCCTGTGGATGGATATGGGGCGGAAGAGCATATGGATACACAAAAGGCCTAGGAACTAGGCCCCTGAAGGGTTAACAGGTGTGCATATGGCTTTTTATTTATCTATACATCTACAGTTCACTTATCTGTTACAAGCAAATTTAGGAATTTAGTATATCTGGTATCTTATTTTCATTAATAAGATATCTTGACATATCACATAGGTTATTATACTGTCTGTCTCTGTATTACTCAACAAGTGGACAGTTAAGACACTTGACTATAGGCGTGATCACATAATTTGCATTTAGTTTGATCATCATCTGTGTGTCTGCCAAACTGCCAGAAGTACTTGTAACGAAGCCTAAGTCTGGCCACTACAACATCAATCAGTCTGTTCACATTACAAGTTGCTCCATAAATATACTTATCTACGTTCATGTTATCATGAATATTAAAATGGTATAATATACCGACAGGTTGTTAGGAAAGACACATATGCAACAGTTAGGTATCTTTATTTCGAAACGTTTCGCCTACACAGTAGGCTTCTTCAGTCGCGTACAGAAAAGTTGATAGAAGCAGAAGAGACTTGAAGACGATGTAATCAGTCCATCACCCTTGAAGTTTTGAGGTGATCAGTCCCTCAGTCTGGAGATGTGATAAGTTCTATATGTGGTGTGAATATTAGTTTAATATCTTCATTATGCACTCCATACCCATACAGAGGTACATAATGGGTCCAGGGACTGGATCCCAAAGTTATGATAGCTTAACTAGTAACATAGGCAATGAGCTCCAGGTAGATCTGGTCACAATCTTGACAAGTTACAAAGGTAATGAACCATCTACACTCCTATACATGGCTACACTCATGAACAAATTACAAAGTAATGAGCCACGTGTCGTCTACACCCGGTCACAATTGTAATTAGTTAAAAGTACAAATATTGAACGAAATGCAAAGACTTGGTGGGCATATAAATTTGAAGTGGAAGGTGGGGTAGTGGATGTCCTAGGAAATGTTGGGGGGATGGGGTAAAGAAGGTTTTGTAAGTAAGGGACCTACATTCCAGCAAAAGTGCTTGAGTATTTTAGGAGCGAGTATGTGGTTTATGGTTTTTGTGACTTGACATGCTGCTGAGTGTGAGCAAAAAAACATTTATGTAAGGATTCATATATTTAAAATCTATAACCTATACTGGAATTAAAAAATATATTTTATGATCTTTTATTAATACAAAGGTTCTTGGCAGGGACTGCCAAGATGTAAGTTTACTCTTTGATTTCTGTTTTTAGATTTTTACTTGCTTCATGGTAAAGATGTACATTAACATATATATGTACTACCGACCACTGAGTGCACTTTTACTGTAAAGTCTCTCAATCTGGGAATCTGACTTTGCAGACCAACTTACAGAAACTTTCCATATTTTCATTTATCTTTGCAAGCAACAGTGGATCAGACTGCTGTTCAAACAGTTCAAGCTCAAGTTCTGGTAACTGTGTCTCCACATTAACTTCCATTGGACTGTTAAATAAAAGAAGAATAGTATTCAGATTTTTAAAGCATTTAAATCTTTTCTCAAACTCACTAGAACAAACCGCAATTTTTCTTACAAACATGAAAAGTCAGACTCGATATCAACTGCCATGAGTTCACAACAAGAAGTAAAATGTGCAAGATCATTATTTCTTAAACACACTCTGAATAGCTGCAGCTTCTTGTGGATAGCTTTTATGTGCCCAACAAGTCGATAAATATTTTGTTGTTTACCTTGTAAGCTCAGATTCAGCACATTCAAGTGGCTGTCATGTCTGTTAGGAATACTAGAGTGCAATTAAAGTTTTTATCTTGCAGCTGACTTTGAAACGCCTGTGTATTGCTCAGTTATTCATTTTTGAAGAAATGAAAGTATATCTTTCCGAAGAGCAAAGAAATGATGGAGCATTTTTCCATAACTCAGCCACCTGATACTTGAGTGCAGTGATAGGTCACTGAATTCTTCATTCAGTTGTTGAAACAAAGATATGACTTTTCTGCGTATACGTGACTTATTACAGCCTCTGCTGAAATTCACTATGGTGACAACACTACATCTGTAATACCTTGTTACTTTATGTTTCTTGGTGGCTAGTGCAGTGTAGCGTGATACAATCTACTCCATCTTCCTTCAGCAAGCCAACTAACTTCATATTACTGATGGTCATAATCTTGCACCATGTGTTACAATGCAAGAAAGCTTCTCAAATCCCCCATATTTATTAGCAACTGACTCGAGAGTTTCATGAATATCTAAACCTCTAGTATCACCACTCAGGGTTGTATCTAGACTAGTTCTTTATGTACCATGACATCCTCATTTACAGTACTTGTGAATATCAGCAACTGGCTTATGTCACTGATTTCTGTACTCTGGTCTAAAGCCAATGAAAAGAACTTACAGTGTTTCACTATCACTCTACAGTAATAAATAACAAAAAAGGCACAATACCGTGACTGGAACGATACACAAATAACCCGCACATAAAAGAGAGAAGCTAACGACGACGTTTCGGTCCGACTTGGACCATTGACAAAGTCACAGTGTGACTTTGTCAATGGTCCAAGTCGGACCGAAACGTCGTCGTAAGCTTCTCTCTTTTATGTGCAGGTTATTTGTGTGTGTGTACTCTACCGTAATATTTTAATTCCAGTACCTGGCCTCGGGGGCGCTAACCCCCTAAACCCTCTCCAGGTATACTTCAGGTATAGTATTATTTCACATATATAACCTTAGCATCGCAGAGATATTTTAATTTTTTACAGAAAAAAATTCAGTAAATCAATATATTAACATGAGTGCTAGCCGGCCATAAAACATCAACACGCAGGCCACTTGTGGTTCATGGCCCCGTAGTTGGACCATCCTGGACTATAACCCAATAATGACAGACACTGTAACACATTTATGACCTGAAGAGACTTTCTCCTGTTATTTCGTAAAAAAAAAAATTGACTATTAATTAACAATAGTATAACAAAACTTTTTCAAACTAGAGTCAAGGTGAAGCTTCCTCTGAAGAAAATACATCATTACAAGTTTAATGCTTAACAAAAGAGATATTTTCCAGTAATTGTACAGAATCTAACAATATTTTCACCTTCACAGCATAAATCCCAGAAACGCTTCGTTATTTTCATTATATACTTCAGCCATTAGAAACTTAAGACATTCACAATAATTTTATCTTAATAAGAGGAAGGCAATAAACCATTAGGGATTTTATAGGTGAAACGTAATGGGAACATTCAGAATGTAACCAAGAAAGGAGGAGATAAATTCAGCTAGCTGGGTCATGAGCTGCTCGCCACCATCATGGTAAAATAATAGTTGGAAATACAAAATAATATTTGGTAAATGGCCATTAAACACTCACTAGCAACAACAACTTTCTTGAGATACCTGAGTTGAAATTTAGAAAATTATCAAAAGAAACTTTAAAAAATTATCTTATGAAAACCAGTTTCTGTAATGAACTATATTAAAGTGATCAGAGGTCATCTACACTTGTTATTTGTTCAACAAACCATCACTTAGTAATAGTTAAACATGATTTAAAGTTTGTAGCTGATCGGATAAGGCATTCTGCAGTTATAAAGGAGAGCCTTGAAGATGTTAAGTGGTACATTATAAGAATTATGTATCAACACATGTGACTCTTGAAACATAATATTTAAGGACTTATTAAACTCATGAAAATCATCTAAGGATTGTAGAAAATTTTATTAGACTGTCCACTTTGGTAAATAAATATATTAAGTGGGAAACTGGCATTGAAAAAGTCCAAATTATATATAAAAATATTTCCAATTAATATATTCCAGCGCTTAAATGTTTGTATTAGACCATTAAAGACAGTCATCAGTTATTACATGACAGTCATCAGTTATTACATGACAGTCATCAGTTATTACATGACAGTCATCAGTTATTACATGACAGTCATCAGTTATTACATGACAGTCATCAGCAATTACATGACAGTCATCAGTTATTATATGACAGTCATCAGTTATTACATGACAGCCATCAGTTATTACATGACAGTCATAAGTAATTTCATGACAGTCATCAGTTATTACATGGCAGTCATCAGTTATTACATGACAGTCATCAGCAATTACATGACAGTCATCAGTTATTACATTACAGTCATCAGTTATTACATGACAGTCATTAGTTATTACAAGACAGTCTTCAGTTATTGCATGGCTGTCTTCAGTTATTACATGACAGTCTTCAGTTATTACATGAGAGTCTTCAGTTATTACATGACAGTCTTCAGTTATTACATGAGAGTCTTCAGCTATTACATGACAGTCATCAGTTATTACATGACAGTCATCAGTTATTACATGACAGTCATCAGTTATTACATGACAGTCTTCAGTTATTACATGACAGTTTTCAGTTATTACATGACAGTTGAAGAATTGAGACACTTATGCAACATATGGGAATATTTATTGAAGAAACGTTTCGCCACACAGTGGCTTCATCAGTCCAATACAAAGTAAAATTGGGTAAGGAGAGTAGAAGTTTGAGGTAATCAGTCCCTCAACCTGGAATCGATGTGTTCAGTCCATCACTCTTGTAGGAAGTGCAGCACAGGGCCACAGAGGTGGCTTATATACTGTGGTGAGATGAGTGATCCCGCCTCCTCCTGCTTCAACTCATCTCACCGCAGTATATAAGCCACCTCTCTGGCCCTGTGCTGCACTTCCTACAAGAGAGATGGACTGAACACATCGATTCCAGGTTGAGGGACTGATTACCTCAAACTTCTACTTTCCTTACCCAATTCTACTTTGTATTGGACTGATGAAGCCACTGTGTGGCGAAACGTTTCTTCAATAAAGATTCCCATATGTTGCATAAGTGTCTCAATTCTTCAACTTGTCGGTTTTCAAAACTATTCATCACAATACATGACAGTCATCAGTTATTACATGACAGTCTTCAGTTATTATATGACAGTCATCAGTTATTACATGATTTAGGAGTTCTGGTTAGCAGTAATCTGAAACCAAGACAACAGTGCATAAGTGTTTGCAATAAAGCTAATAGAATCCTTGGCTTCATATCAAGAAGCATAAATAATAGGAGTCCTCAGGTTGTTCTTCAACTCTATACATCCTTGGTTAGGCCTCATTTAGATTATGCTGCACAGTTTTGGTCACCGTATTACAGAATGGATATAAATGCTCTGGAAAATGTACAAAGGAGGATGACAAAGTTGATCCCATGTATCAGAAACCTTCCCTATGAGGATAGACTAAGGGCCCTGAATCTGCACTCTCTAGAAAGACGTAGAATTAGGGGGGATATGATTGAGGTGTATAAATGGAAGACAGGAATAAATAAAGGGGATGTAAATAGTGTGCTGAAAATATCTAGCCTAGACAGGACTCGCAGTAATGGTTTTAAGTTAGAAAAATTCAGATTCAGGAAGGATATAGGAAAGTACTGGTTTGGTAATAGAGTTGTGGATGAGTGGAACAAACTCCCAAGTACAGTTATAGAGGCCAGAACGTTGTGTAGCTTTAAAAATAGGTTGGATAAATACATGAGTGGATGTGGGTGGGTGTGAGTTGGACCTGATAGCTTGTGCTACGAGGTCGGTTGCCGTGTTCCTCCCTTAAGTCAATGTGACCTGACCTAACTAGGTGCGGAGACTTAAATACTGTCGGAAGGAGAGGTGCAGGGTAGTAGTAGTAGTAGTAGTAGTAGTAGTAGTGAGAGGCAACTGAGAGGTCATGTCCCTCTCAGATCCAACCCTTCTCACTTGAAAAGCTTGTCCAAGGTGTTTTCTGTACCAAGATGCCACGTGTTGCAGTGTCTGACAAGATGAACATCAAAATGGTATACAATACCGACAGGTTGTTAGGTAAGACATATGCAACAGTTAGACAACTTTATTCCGAAACGTTTCGCCTACACAGTAGGCTTCTTCAGTCGAATACAGAAAGTAGGCAGGAACAGTAGAGATGTGAAGACGATGTAATCAGTCCATCACCCTTAAAGTCGTAGAATTTGAGGTTGTCAGTCCCTCGGCCTGGAGAAGTTCAGTTCCATAGTCAGGAACTATCTGAAGATTAAGCGACAGTGCGGAGACTTAAATACTGTCGGAAGGAGAGGTGCAGGGTAGTAGTAGTAGTAGTAGTAGTAGTAGTAGTGAGAGGCAACTGAGAGGTCATGTCCCTCTCAGATCCAACCCTTCTCACTTGAAAAGCTTGTCCAAGGTGTTTTCTGTACCAAGATGCCACGTGTTGCAGTGTCTGACAAGATGAACATCAAAATGGTATACAATACCGACAGGTTGTTAGGTAAGACATATGCAACAGTTAGACAACTTTATTCCGAAACGTTTCGCCTACACAGTAGGCTTCTTCAGTCGAATACAGAAAGTAGGCAGGAACAGTAGAGATGTGAAGACGATGTAATCAGTCCATCACCCTTAAAGTCGTAGAATTTGAGGTTGTCAGTCCCTCGGCCTGGAGAAGTTCAGTTCCATAGTCAGGAACTATCTGAAGATTAAGCGACAGTGCGGAGACTTAAATACTGTCGGAAGGAGAGGTGCAGGGTAGTAGTAGTAGTAGTAGTAGTAGTAGTAGTGAGAGGCAACTGAGAGGTCATGTCCCTCTCAGATCCAACCCTTCTCACTTGAAAAGCTTGTCCAAGGTGTTTTCTGTACCAAGATGCCACGTGTTGCAGTGTCTGACAAGATGAACATCAAAATGGTATACAATACCGACAGGTTGTTAGGTAAGACATATGCAACAGTTAGACAACTTTATTCCGAAACGTTTCGCCTACACAGTAGGCTTCTTCAGTCGAATACAGAAAGTAGGCAGGAACAGTAGAGATGTGAAGACGATGTAATCAGTCCATCACCCTTAAAGTCGTAGAATTTGAGGTTGTCAGTCCCTCGGCCTGGAGAAGTTCAGTTCCATAGTCAGGAACTATCTGAAGATTAAGCGACAGTGCGGAGACTTAAATACTGTCGGAAGGAGAGGTGCAGGGTAGTAGTAGTAGTAGTAGTAGTAGTAGTAGTGAGAGGCAACTGACAACCTCAAATTCTACGACTTTAAGGGTGATGGACTGATTACATCGTCTTCACATCTCTACTGTTCCTGCCTACTTTCTGTATTCGACTGAAGAAGCCTATTGGGTGCATTGGCTTAAGCCGGTAGAAAACTTGGACCTGCCTCACATGGGCCAGTAGGCCTTCTGCAGTGTTCCTTCGTTCTTATGTTCTTCTTATGTTCTTATGACAGTCATCAGTTATTACATGACAGTCTTCAGTTATTACATGACAGTCTTCAGTTATTACATGACAGTCATTAGTTATTACATGACAGTCTTCAGTTATTACATGACAGTCATTAGTTATTACATGACAGTCTTCGGTTATTACATGACTGTCTTCAGTTATTACATGAAAACAAATATAATTAATAAAATAAACAATATACAATTTACAAAGTTCAACGTGAGACACAGAGACACGTGAGACACATTGTATTCCTTGTACTTCTCTGTATCATGTTCAAATAAATAAATAAATAAATAAATAAATAAAAAGAAAACATTGTATAATAATTGCTGTGAATCCACAGATTCCAATCTGCCTTAATATTTTAGTTACTGAACGATAACCAACAAACTGAGACTTATGGAGCACAATAACAAAGTAAAGTCTTCAACGCTAGAAAATATGAAGACATCAGAAGAAACATTCTCCAGTATAACTGGACAATGTATCACATCCAGTATAACATTCCAACTGTTCTAATTTTCAGAAATAATTTTAGTGCAGTGACAAATTGCCATTACACAAACTAAACTTTATTGTTACTAACTATCCTTGTCCTATGATGCGGCAACCAAGTGTGATAAACTGAAATATATTTAGTAGTGGCTTTGTCCGTGTACATGCCTACCTTTCCCATTACATTTCGCTCCCTCTCCCTCTTCCCCTTTCCCTTTTCCTCTTTCTTCTTTGGGTTGTCTTTCTTCCGCCTTCAGTGTTTGGTTCTTCCCTTCATCCTGCTCTTAGCTCTCCTGCAGTGCTCCTCTTTCTAGGTCTTTGACTGACTCCATTATTACTACGACTACTGCTACTACTACTACCACTACCTCTCTACTTCCTTTTCTACTACCTCTCTTGTCCCGTCTCTGTCTGCTGGCCTATATATACTGCCTCCTTCTCTCCTTTCTGAACTTCATGAGATGATTGGTGGAATTTCGGTGTTGTACACAGGTGTTGTTCAAGTTATCGTTCCTATATGCATAAATGTGTTCATTTAAGCTGGTGTCGAGGTTTCTTGCGTTTCACCTACATAAATCTTGTCGCAGCCTCCACAGGGTATAGTGTGAACCCCTGTGTTGACTGGTTCGTGGTGCTTGGAGTTTGTTCTGGTTAGATCCTTTATCGAAGTGCTGGAAGCGATGGCGACTCTGGTGTTAGCTTGTGAAAGTACTTTAGAAACGCTCAGTGCAACCTGGCTGTTGGGAAGAAGTTATAATTCTTCAAGTACCACAAACCAGTCAATGCAGGGGTTTACACTATACCTTGTGGAGGCTGCGACAAGATTTATGTGGGTGAAACAGCAAGAAACCTCGACACCCGCCTCAATGAACACATTGATGCATGTAGGAACGATAACTTGAACAACGCCTGCGTACAACACCGAAATTCCACCAATCATCTCATGAAGTTCAGGGACGCCCAACTAGTGATCAATGAAACTAATTTCCGCAGACGCAAGTGCCTTGAATCTTCACTAATAGCTGTTTCTAATACAATTAAACAAAACAAAGGCAGCTTCACCATCTCTGAAGTCTTAGCAAGAATCCTCCTGAAAACAGTAAACCCTGCCATCACATAGTCTCTCCTGTTAATACTACACAAGCACATTACAGAGAAAGAACATTGAAACAGGCCTTCTCTATTCAGCCTCCAATAGAAATATTTGTCTAACCAATTTTTATGTTTCCCAAGTAATAGCTTTTATATCCTTTACTCATGTGCAAGCTAATTGTTTTAACATATTGTATTACTACTACTACTACCACTACTACTACTACTACTACCACTAGTATTGCACCTCACTCTGAGCCTATATATACCCTCTGTGTCCATGTACTGTTTGTAACGGCTTGACAAAGCTCCTGGAGAGTGAAACGTTGCCAAAATATAATGTCACATTAGTTGCACTTGTGTCCTTTTACTTTACACGAATTATATCATCCTCTTCAAATTTGATTCCCAAATTTAGGACAACCTGCTTCTTGTCATTCATAACATTAGAAAACAATTGCTATGTCTTATATTCTACACCAAAACACGTGCAAGCAGTCCATCTTTAAAATGTAATTCTTCGTCTTTTTAAAAAGTAACTGATACAGAAGAATAAGAATTAACGAGGTCTTTCCTTCCCAGCGTTTTAGTCGTCTTACGGAAGAAGAATTTTATCCCACTTCAACCTGGAATTAAGAGGCAACACTACAAGACCAAAACTATTAAGTAACTGGAATAAAACTGTGTTGAATATGTTAACATTAACATAAACATTCATATAATCATTTGTGAATTGTATACAAGATGTAATAGTAACAAAATTTTCCTGCCATCTAACGTGTTTATGACATAACCACTAAACCAGGTGTCCCCTTCCCAGAGATACCTAACGAGGCCTCGAATAATCATTAATTTTACAACTAAACCATTGTTACTGCCTTGATATATTTCACCAAAGTCTCAGCAGCAAATTACAATCATGGAACTACGTCAGTGATACACTGTTTACAGCGAGATAGAAATTATTTGTGAAGAGCGTCAGGGATTGCATTGGTTATTATTAGAATTATAAATATTTTAATTATTATTAGTAGTAGTATTATTATGGTTGGTTAATGGGGTTTAAGGTCCTTCTCCTGCACTAGTATCATTAAGGCTTCACTAACCTTTTCTTCATCAGAGAAGAATAAAATAATCACTGAAAGAGGGATTACAATAAACTGTTAACTAATATACGGTGAGAGAAATATACATCTCAGTGAGTAAATACTGCATTCTTCTTATTAATTATTATTACTATTTTTAATTAAATTATTATTATTATTATTATTTTATTGTCGAAAAAAATCTTGGTTTAGTTCGTGTGTCACACAATGCTGAATTTGCAACGTTAAATCAGAGATTCCTGTACTGTTTTGTGTCTCGCTCATAATCACAGTTGGTCTTCGTCTCCACGACTCTCTCCTTCCTTTTTTTAAAATTATAAGTGGAAAAAAATACTCTTTATTAAAAGAGGGAAATTGAGAAACTAGTTTTAATTCTTAACTTTGTTATTTTTAATTATTCAGAAGTCTTTCTAAAGAGAAAATCACAAATAAACAACATATTCCATATTTTTGCTCTAGACATTATTTTCCCACTCCCTCCCGCTGCCACGGAGACAAACATCCTGTTAAGATCGATGCTCCGCTGCCATATATGGTAATGTGCGCTTGTCATTGTTATCACTGAGGTAGCATCCCGTGTTCAGACGAGAGTTGTTATCTACTTCACAGTTATCCTGGTCGAGGCTGTATCTGCTATTTTTGACTTAATTAAACGGATGGTCATTAGATTTTTTCCTAGAAATGTTTAAATGTTCTTTCTTATACATGATGTAGATTATCTCTAACTTATATTCTATACTCAGCTTGTCCTCAGTGTCGTGTTAAGTTACTCTTATTATTAGGAATTTTAATATTTACCAGAAGAATGTCCTGGTACTGGTCATAAACTTTCTTACTCATTATGGTTCAGTAGAGACTGGTGCTGAAAATTTGTGCATATTTCTAATATATTCCAAAATTAAAGGATATTTGTACATAATAAAATAAAAAAGTAAAATAAGAGTGAAAAACAAAAATCGTTAATGGTTGATTTGCCTCATTAAATATATTTTTTTTTATGGTGTAAGTGCACATTTTGTTGGATTCTATGCTGGAGAATACCTCTTCTGGTTTACTATAAACTTTAAACACTCATGAGTTTCCTCGCTGGAAACTTTGACTTGATTATAGGTGGATTAAGTTTTAACTTGCTGATCTTATTAATCAATAATAACAGAAGACTTCTCCAAGGGTAAGTGGAAAAAATTCTTCCTGTGTAAACCGGGAACAAGGCGCTAGTAACACCTTCTCAATACATTACTAATTTTAAAAAGAGAAACTTTCGATTTTCTGTTTGTCACTCTGCCTCGGTGGGATATGGCCGGTTTGTTGAAAAAAATAACTGTAGACTGTCTAACAAACCATACCACGGACGTGGATAGAACCCGCGTTAGCCACTGGGCCAGCGGGCCAGCTGGCCCAGTGGCTAACGCGACGGTCTGGAGCTTTGAGACTCTGATCGCGGGTTCTAACCCCGTCCTTGTATGATTTGTTTGAAATCGTGTCATTACGATTTCGTGAATCATGTAGACTGTCTCTTGTGTTCACAAACATATCACAAGGTTTTATTTCATTAATTTAGCAAAGTTTAAATCAACATTATGTATATTTTATGAAAGTTTATTACTTATAAGTATTTTTATTTAACATCAAAGCTGGTGTTTCTTAGTATAAGTAATAAATTACTGAAAGTACCGGGATGCTAGTGTCACTGTCAAAACTTGTAAATGTCAAATCCGATTTGATTAAAATCATCAGCCTGTGTATGCGCGCGCGCGTGCGTGCGTGCGTGCGTGTGTGTGTGTGTGTGTGTGTGTGTGTGTGTGTGTGTGTGTGTGTGTGTGTGTGTGTGTGTGTGTTTGTCTGTGTGTCTGTGTGTGTGTGTGTGTGTGTGTGTGTGTGTGTGTGTGCGTGTGTGTGTGTGTGTGTGAATGAGTGTGTTTGTGTGTGAATGAGTATATATATATATATATATATATATATATATATATATATATATATATATATATATATATATATATATATATATATATATATATATATATATATATATATATATATATATATATATATATATATATATATATATATATATATATATATATATATATATATATATGCTGCAGTTTAAAAACTGTAGTGTAAAGCACCCTTCTGGCAAGACAGTGATGGAGTGAATGATGGTGAAAGTTTTTCTTTTTCGGGCCACCCTGCCTTGGTGGGAATCGGCCAGTGTGATAATAATATATATATATATATATATATATATATATATATATATATATATATATATATATATATATATATATATATATATATATATATATATATATATATATACATATATATTTGGGAGACGGACAATATTTGGGAGTGGACGTGTCAGCGGATGGGTCTATGAACGATGAGGTGAATCATAGAATTGATGAGGGGAAAAGGGTGAGTGGTGCACTTAGGAGTCTGTGGAGACAAAGAACTTTGTCCTTGGAGGCAAAGAGGGGAATGTATGAGAGTATAGTTTTACCAACGCTCTTATATGGGTGTGAAGCATGGGTGATGAATGTTGCAGCGAGGAGAAGGCTGGAGGCAGTGGAGATGTCATGTCTGAGGGCAATGTGTGGTGTGAATATAATGCAGAGAATTCGTAGTTTGGAAGTTAGGAGGAGGTGCGGGATTACCAAAACTGTTGTCCAGGGGCTGAGGAAGGGTTGTTGAGGTGGTTCGGACATGTAGAGAGAATGGAGCGAAACAGAATGACTTCAAGAGTGTATCAGTCTGTAGTGGAAGGAAGGCAGGGTAGGGGTCGGCCTAGGAAAGGTTGGAGGGAGGGGGTAAAGGAGGTTTTGTGTGCGAGGGGCTTGGACTTCCAACAGGCGTGCGTGAGCGTGTTTGATAGGAGTGAATGGAGACGAATGGTTTTTAATACTTGACGTGCTGTTGGAGTGTGAGCAAAGTAACATTTATGAAGGGGTTCAGGGAAACCGGCAGGCCGGACTTGAGTCCTGGAGATGGGAAGTGCAGTGCCTGCACTCTGAAGGAGGGGTGTTAATGTTGCAGTTTAAAAACTGTAGTGTAAAACACCCTTCTGGCAAGACAGTGATGGAGTGAATGATGGTGAAAGTTTTTCTTTTTCGGGCCACCCTGCCTTGGTGGGAATCGGCCAGTGTGATAATAAATATATATATAAATATATATATATATATATATATATATATATATATATATATATATATATATATATATATATATATATATATATATATATATATATATATATATATATATATATATATATATATCTATATACATATGTATATATCACACCAAGAGCTCATTTACAATTAAGTCATTTTATAAAATTTTGTCTTATATATTTAAAGATATATTTTCTTAATTTATGTTAATGTAAAAATTTATAATTTTGTACACAAATAACCCGTACATTGAAGAGAAGAGATTACGACGATGTTTCGGTCCGACTAGAACCACTTACAAAGTCACACTAACGAAAATGAGAGAAGGAGGGAGTATACATAGGCCAGCGGACAGGAACTGAACAAGAGAGGTAGTAGAGAAGCAGGAAGAGAGGATGTAGTAGTAGTAGTGGAGTCAGTCATATGCTAAGAAATAGGAGGACTGCAAGGGAGCTAAAGGCCCACAGAGGGTAGGGGCACAATCACAGAGGGAGGGGGAAAATAATAAAGGAGAAATACCCAAGGCAGAAGAAAGAAAACCCAAAGGAGAAAGAGGAAAGAGGAAAGGGGAAGAGGGAGAAAAGGAAAACAGAATCAGGTTAAGTCACGGGTGTTCTGAAGGTTGGAGCATTATACAATGATGGGAAAGGAAGGCATCTACAGAGACAAATCCATGACTAAGATTTATACAAGGGAAGTTGTATATAAGGGAGGATTCAACCAGATGGCGACTCTAAAAGTTGGAAGTAGGGTAGACAGCTTTAACAGAAGACCAGTCAATAGGATGGCTGAGATCTCTGAAATAACAGAAAAGAGCATTGTTGGAGTCGGCAAGCCTAGCACTACTGTTGTGCTCCCTAAGTTTGTCAGAAAGAGATCGGCTAGTTTCTCCAAAGTAGTGAAGAGGACAGGAGGAACAAGAAATAGAGTAGACACCAGGAGCATCTGTAGAGGGAGGAGAGGTATGAACGAGATTAGTGCGAAGAGTGTTAGTCTGGCGATAAGTAAGTTTGATGTTTGAGGAACGGAGAGAGTTGTTGAGATTTGAAAGACAGGAAATGTAGGGAAGGCAGAGGATAAGATAGTTCCCAGGTGAGAAGAAAGTCCGTTTAGCACGTGAGAAGGCAGTCTAGGAAATGGGAAGGGTAACCAAGATGGGAAAATGAATTATGAAGAGTTGAACTTTCTGATTCAAGGAACTGAGGATCACAGATGCGGAGAGCACGGAGAAAGAGGGAGATAAGAACACTTTTCTTGACAGACGAAGCATGATAAGAAAATTAGTGAAATACATGCCACTGTGCATAGCTTTGCAGTAAACGGAAAAGGCAAAACCTGTATCTGAGCGGTGAACACGGACATCAAGGAAAGGAAGCAAGGAATTAGATTCCCATTCGGCTTTAAACATAATGGAAGGGGCAAGATTAATAAGAGCATCAAGAAATGGTTGGAAGAGACAAGAGTCATGAAGCCAAAGGGCAAGATGTCATAAACATAGCGGAGCCGGAGTGAAGGTCCCACATCAATAGTAGGAAGAAGCACAGTCTCGAAGTATTCCATGTAAGGATTAGCAAGAACAGGAGATAGAGGAGAGCCCATAGCGACACCGAAGGTTTGAGAATAATTTTTACCTTGGAAGGAAAAGGAATCTGAGTCCACACAAAGGCGAATAAGATCAAGAAAGACATCAGTAGGTATACCTACTGATTATTAAGAACATCAAGAAATGGAAGGTATACCTACTGATGTCTTTCTTGATCTCATTCGCCTTTGTGTGGACTCAAATTCCTCCTTCCAGGTAAATATTATTTTCAAACCTTCGGTGTCCCTATGGGCTCCCCTCCTTTCCCTGTTCTTGCTAATCTTTACATGGAATACTTCAAGATTGTTCTTCTTCCTAGTACTGATGTGCGACCTTCTCTCTGGCTCTGCTATGTTGATGACATCTTTGCTCTTTGGCTTCAAGAGTATAGTCTCTTCCAACCAGTTCTTGGTGGATTTGTATTTCATTCTTTTAAAATTCAAATTTTACTCTCTCGTTTGTCTTTTCTTACCCACAGTGTGGCGAAATGTTTCCTAAATAAAGATTCCCATATGTTGCATAAGTGTCTCAATCTTCAACTTGTCGGTTTTTCAAACCGTTCATCACAACTGTCAGTCACTGCAGCAACATGGGATCTTGTTACAAAGAATTCTTCAACACTTGTCCAACCTTTGGACGAAGACCTACTTCGACTAGTGGATGGTACCACTATAACCCCGTCTCCTCCTGCTTTGCCTCACCTGACTACAGTATATAAGCCACATCTACAGCCCTATGCGTTGTCACAGAGAGACATCTCTACCAAGGTACACAGCAGACGTAGACCGCACTTCACGTTGCACTTCTCGAATAGGGTAAAAATCAACCCAGAGAGTGGGACAGTCAATGGCTCGTCCAAGTTAGCACTTGCAGCTGTCGTCAGTGGCAGACTGCACGTCAAGTTTAATTCGATTCTGTCGCTAAAAGAGGCCTTCGTTGTCGCCTGTACTGACGACACCGAGGCTGAAAAACTCATTACCACAACTGCTACAACCACTCTACGAGATCGGGGATTTATTGTCTTGACTTCCCCAGCTCTGAGGGCTAGGAGAAGTATGTTCCTCAAGAGACTCGACAGGCTCATTACTGCCCAGGCTACCGAAGAAATCAAGTCGTCCATTAAAGCACAGAACCCTTGGGCCAAGGTGGAATTCGTTACCAAAATACCCAATGCCTCCTCCATGCTGAAGGTCACCTTCAGTGACGTCAACATTGCAGCCAGAGCTCTCGCTGAGGGACTGGCTATTCACTACTTCCACATCAATCCAGCCTTCATCGAAGCAGAAAAATTCAATCAAATTCCACAGTGTTCCAACTGTTTCTCATACCTACATACCACCAAAGACTACCCTGCCAAGAATAAGTTCTGCTCCACCTGCAGCCAAGAAGGTCATGACTTCAAGACGTGCACTACTGCCTCTCCACCTAAGTGCTTGAACTGCAAGAATGATCACCATGCTCTTGCTGCCAAGTGCCTAACCAGACAAGATATACTTAAGAAACAACTCCAAAAAAAAAAAACCCACTGCACAAGTGACTACATATGCTGCTATTACCAAGCTTCAAGCAGATACTACCAAGATTCTTCAAGCCACGCAAGCTGCATCTACCACTTCTTCGCCAGCTTTTGCTGGCGACTTCACCAAGATTCTTTACTGTATCATGTATGCTCATGTGCAGAATGTAGCTGAACCTGGTTCCTTCAACATCACCATCAACGAACTCTTCAAGCTCAACAACATGCCTGGTTTCACATTCTCTGCATCTCCACCTTCCACAGAGATCATAAAATTCATTGCAAATGTCGCCAATATTACCGCTGATCCACTGCTACCTCACCTTCCTCCCGACAGAGAGATGGACTAATCTGAGACCACTGAGACGCCGACCGATTCCACCAATTAGAGTCCACTATCACCTGCTTCCACCTCCGTCACAACGGACCAATCAGACGCCTCACCTCAATCGTCTCAGTCACCAGCCAAGAAGATTAAAACACAAGAGCCTTGGGATGCATCCCTACGTACTACAGCCACTCCTTCACAAGAAGTCCACGTCTTGCCTGGTGTATACTTCTACACAACCAACCAGAATGAGAACGCAACGTACACTCCGAAAATTATTCAACGCCTCCACAACGGGACATTCAAGTTCACCTGCGACTCAACTCGATCATTCACCACTGAATCCCTGATCAACATACTCTCAAAAAGTCATCGCTTTCTGGTACTCGACTACACAACAATTAAGAAATTCAGGACTCTCCAGAATGTCTCGAGGACTGTCAATGGTCAATCACCGTGAAGACAAGTTTCTTCAGCACTTTGCTGCCTGCTAAAGCTGGGGTGTGGCTCCAAAACGAACCCTGTAATTGCTGCCTCCGCCCTCCTATGCTGCTGAAGATGCTAAATGAGAACACACTTCCCACTTGGGGAGTCACCGCAAGACAGAAGAAGAAGTCACCCTCCAACAGGAGGGCCTCAAGAAAGAATACAGAAGAAAGAAGAAGATGAACGGCACCCACCTCCCGGGAGGCCACCGCCGGGTCCCCATCTGGAGAAGACCCGGGCCTGAAGTACCGGCAAACCTACAACAAAAACCTATGCTGTACATTCTACAAGACTGATGGACAGAACATATCGACTCCAGGCTAAGGGACCGATTACCTCAAACTCCTCCTCTCCTTGCACCTTTCTACTTTGTATTGGACTGATGAAGCCACTGTGTGGTGAAACGTTTCCTGAATAAAGATTCCCATATGTTGCATAAGTGTCTCAATCTTCAACTTGTCGGCTTTTCAAACCATTCATCACAACTGTCAGGCACTGCAGCATCATGGGATCTTGTTACAAAGAATTCTTCAACACTTGTCCAACCTTTGGACGAAGACCTACTTTGACTAGTAGATGGTACCACTATGACCCCACCTCTTCCTGCTTCGCCTCACCTTATTACAGTATATAAGCCACATCTACGGCACTATGCTGTACATTCTACAAGATTGATGGACTGAACACATCGACTCCAGGTTGAGGGACTGATTACCTCAAACTCCTCCTCTCCTTACACCTTTCTACTTTGTATTGGACTGATGAAGCCACTGTGTGGCGAAACGTTTCCTGAATAAAGATTCCCATATGTTGCATAAGTGTCTCAATCTTCAACTTGTCGGTTTTTCAAACCATTCATCACACACAGTAGAGATATGAAGACGATATAATCAGACCATCACTCTTGAAGATGTAGTTTAGAGGTGGTCAGTCCCTCAGCATGGAGAAGAGGTGGGAACTGACCACCTTAAAACTAGGTAATTAAGACACGCATGTGTCTTTCCAACCTGTCGGTATTTTATACCACTTTAATATTTGCTCTGTCAGACACTGCAACACAAAGGTATCTTGGTACAAAACAGAAAACAACTTTGACAACTTCTACAAGTGAGAATGGTTGTATTTGAGAGAGACGTGACCTCTCAATGATTACATTCTTTCTTCTACTGGTGGCCTACATCTCACCTCCTGACAGTATATAAGTCTCCATACTGTCACTTAAACTTCACATTGTTTCAGACTATGGAAGAAATACTCTTCTCCAGGCTGAGGGACTGACCACCTCAACACTACGTCTTCAAGGGTGATGGACTGATTACATCTTTATATCTCTGCTGCTTCTACCAACTATGTCTGGGAAGAAAACGAGACAGTAAAATTGAAATTTCCAAAGAATGATACATAAATCCGTCATGTTTTTTCTGAGTTTGAGGATACTGAACAAAAATTAGAGAATGTTGGGATCACTTAAAATTAGCATTAGTCAGCGTACTTACAAAAAAACGAAATGCTGTCTACTATTAAGTCATTTCTTCCGTATTGCTCCAAGGATATCTCAGTAATTAAATATCATAGTAGTCCTGAGGAAAAAAATATTACGATGATCAATTAAAGTGAAATCAGTCCCTAAATTTGTCCCTGAAACAGTGACAGTAATTATCTGAAGGATTTGTCCAGGCTTTAATTACAGCCACTAAAGTTGAACCCACTAATCCCATTCTTTAATACCATTATCTAGCTGCCCTAGGAACTCTAAACAAGGATGATGCCACCATCATTATTACCACTGTTGAGAGAAGGTATGCGAAGAGTTATTCTCGACAACATTGAGAGCAGAGTATGGTACTGGAATTAATTCGTGACCGGAACCTTAACCAGCATTTCTCTAACTAGGAGGTAGACAGGCTTTCTATTGTTTTTCTTTTGTGAACTAGGCAAATGCTGAAACTCACTGAACAGGGGTAAGATATTCTTCACTTATTTCCCAGCAAAATATATGCCAGCAGAGATAGCCAGAATCTAGGTCCTACCCATGGTCCACAAGCCAGAAGTTCCTCAGACCTGTCTCCTTCAGAAATGGTAATGTACCTCACAAGCTGACTAGAATTTCAGTAAAACATATTTCTTAACTCCTGAGTGCAATAAGTTCTGGCTACGTATAACACTTTGGCGAATGTTTTGACCAAATTAAGGACTTCTGCCCACCAATTTCTGCACACGGTGGAAAAATAAGTAATTTATTATTATTAATTGTTGTTATCATTATCATTATTTATATATTATAAAGAACGTAAAACCAAAGACACTTATAAAAGTACTGAGAAATATTAGTTAAGATAAAGCTTGCATCTCACCATCTTGCATATCATGTGTGTAGACCAAGGTGATGACAGTAGCTGTGAGCAGCAACCAGACGTTGATCTTCATGTTATCCATTTTCTTGTCTTCAGCACTTACATTTAAGTTTAATTCAGTTCACTGCTTTCTGGATTATCATTTTTGAAAAGTGCTGAACCAATGTAAATCATTAGGTGAAATGAATTATAGAGATTCGAGTCTTTGTTCAGTAATCACTATGCTCTCTTTGACTAGTCATGATGCTGGATTAGCACCTGGAGAAAAGTCAGAAAACACTCGCTGCTACATCTCAAGTTCTAACAGAAAAGTTTATATTTAACCAAAAGATGACAATGCATCTTTCTAATAGCTTGATGCTTTGAATTTTCAGAATGGGAATTTGAGGACTAAAGAAGCTATAGAAAAATTTGATAGTGATTTGAGATGTGCCTGAAGAGCTTCCAAGAGAATGATCCGCTCGCAGCCACTTCGCAACATACACTGTCTTGGTTATTCCTGCCACTCCTCGAAACATACCATCTAGGCCCTTCCTGCCACTTCTCCAAGCACATTACTTTGGTCTTTATTGTCACTTCTCGAAACACACTATCTTGGACCTTCCTGTTGATAATGTGACGGTGTGTGAGAGTGTGCTAGACACTAGAAAAAGCGCTAATCCTGTGTTATTTATCCCATTAATCTTTCGGGCAATGATTTGTCATTATATTCCTCGTTTTCATTTTTTTTCATTTCCACTCTTCCATCCTTCCTCTGACTGCCTGCTTCACTGTCTGTCTGTCTGTCTGTCTGTCTGTCTGTCTGTCTGTCTGTCTGTCTGTCTGTCTGTCTGTCTCTATGTCTGTCTGTCTCTATGTCTGTCTGTCTGTCTGTCTCTATGTCTGTCTGTCTGTCTGTCTGTCTGTCTGTCTGTTTCTCTCTCTCTCTCTCACTCTCTCTCTATCCCTTTTTCAGTTTTTCACCTCTTCAAAGGGGGGCTCCTTGGAGTGAAGAGGCTCTTGATCTGAGGAACTAGATCTTTTGTTTTCCTTCCTCAGACCGAACCTAATTACCTCCAGTCTCCCTTCCCAACGCCTCCTCCCCATCCCCCGTTTCCCTTTCCCCAGCCCTTCCAACCCTCTCTTTTCCCATCCCATTTGTAGCCTCTGGGGTCCTGCTCTCTGCCATTATGGTTTCTAGGTAGGGGGGAGTGTGACGCGGTTCATCCTACTCCATGGGTTGCCTAGAAAGTGATGTAGTTTGCCGTGGACTCTGGATCATCTTGAGGGGCCATGCCTCCTTCCCGGATTTCCGGGAGGTGGGGCAGGGTGTCCTCCCGCCCCACCCTCCAACAGGCTGTCGGTTCTGGGAGGTGGTAGCCGAGTGAGGTATGCTATGTGGCGGGTATCCGACAGCTCTCTCTCATGTCTACAAAGGTGGCTCAGTGGATATGAGGTTGCTATACCAGAGCGCTGGTTCACTGGCGTGAAGGGTAGGGTAAGGCACGGGTTCCACGCTGCTTATGCGCTGCTGGCGGTTTCGAGGTCCTCTTGGATGAGGGGAGGAACTTATGGCCCTTTTATGCCTTCTAGTAACTGTACCTCTTTATTTTTTTACTTTCCTTCTTTCTTTATTTTTCTTAAAATAACAATAAGAAAGAAGTGCCATCATCATTGAGTCTTTGTTCCAAGACCTCTCTCCTAGTCCCAGGTGCCTTTTTGTTACCGCATCCTGGTCTGACCCAAGTTCATAATTGGACCATTTTCCAGACTTTTCTCATACCCCTGTACCTTCCGCTGGTAACACTTCATCACCTGCTCCAGGTGCCGAGGCTCCACCCATTTCTTCTAGTGCCTCTGCCCCTTGCACGTCTTTAACTATGCATCCGGCAATACGGTGCGACAATTTTCAGATCGCCCTCCTGCCTCAGGTCAGGCTGCCCACGGTCCTATGCCTAAATTTTCCAGACCATTTGCTGACGATGGTCCTTCAATTTCTGTTCATTCCACTCAGAAAGGCCCTATACGACACTTAATCCCTTTACACACCATGTTCACAAGTACACAGTGGATCAAATTCTTTTCCTTGCAAATGATGCCTGCAACTGATTTTCCTTCAGACCACAGTATCGGTAAAGCTCTTTTACGACATGTTGGCCAAAATATATCTTTTCACTCTTGTTACGCAAAAATGTGGGATAGCTGGGGACTTGAGCCTGGTCTAAGGGCAAAGGTAAAAGTTACACACATCTTAAGCCCAAACCGTCCACCCCGGGCTATCCCAGTCAAGACAGAAAGCGCTAAACCAGTATGTTTTACTTCAAGGGGTTGGTTAACAGAGGGTTAGGCAAAAATCCCAATTAGGAAAATATATCTATTTAATCACCATAACATAACATAACAGAAAAACCTTAATTCTAAACGCCCAAAGGAGGGTACACACAGCTGGCTGGAGGTTCAGCCACCATAACACTAGGCTTCCGTCAGCGTCAGGCCGTCATTACACTACAAACCTCATTTCTTACTTCATCACTCATCCCACAGCACCCTGACCATGTCAGAGCCTGGGTGAACATACAGGTAAGCCATATGTAAGCCTATGGCTTGAGTTGGAGTGTACAACTACAAACTTAACTTAAATACACAGCATCTCCGACGCCAACCTCTCCACCATGCTAACGTCACGTGACCCCCCCAAAACCACACTCCGCATACCCAAACATCCTTGGAAAATAAATCATTAACTGTAATTATAAAGAAATTGTGTTAGAGTACTTTACAGTACCCCCAAATGCACATTATCAATTATAAAATTATTCCTTACAACTACAATATTCATATTATTATGGCACACTTCCCCACTATATGTACAGTACGATGTCATGCAGAACCCTGCATAACAACTCTCCTCAGTGCGTGAGAGCATCGTTACAGTTCAGAAGGCGGGCCAGAGTCATGATCTTTCCCATCTTACTTCCATTGATAACATTCCTTTTATAGTTCACAGGCATGCTACTCTCAGTTCTCACAGTGCTTCGGTGGTTTTACCACTTTCCATTGTACAGTGTGATTTTTCTGTCTTGCAGTGACGATATTTTAGAGCAATTAGCCCTTCAGGACCTTCTGATTCTCAAAGCAGATACATATGTCCTGACTGCTCGTGGGTGGAGGCACTTTCCCAGTAACATCTCCAGCTTGACCTTCGACTGTCGTGAACTCCAGTCCTCCATTTATAATGCGTGACATTGCCTAGGGGTCCGTAAATTGATCCCTGCGTTCCAACAGTGTCAAAATTGCTGATCTGTGGAGGCGGGGATAATGAGATACATCTTGCAGTCTTCCCCCTACATGTATTAATTTCAACGAAACTCACCCTTTTTTTTCCTGCTGATGTCTGCTCTATCTTAATGAACGTGAAATCCATTGTATTAAGGAGAGCGAAGGCCTAACTTATGTTATGGCTGTCCCTCGGCTCTGCCTTCAGGGAAATTTTCCTTGTGTTCTTTATTCACTAGTTGCTAGGAGACCTCCAATCTCGATGGTACCCCCGCCTACCAGCTCTTCCAGTGCCGTGTCTCCTAGGGTTACGCCCGTCTTTAATTCTTTTGTGGTGTAATCCTCTGAAACTCTCACCTCCTTACCTCTTCCTGCCTCTACTTCTTCATCTTCTTGCCCGCTAGTTTCTCAATCTGCAAGGTCTTGCATGCCTATGCCTGGAGTATACCTCGATACGGTTTTTGGGGGTCAGCACCCTCGCGGCTCGGTCTTAGACCAAGCCTCGTGGTGGATCAGCATCTGATCAACCAGGCTATTAATGCTGGCTGCACGCAAACTGATGTACGAACCACAGCTCGGTTGGACTTTAGGTGCCTGTTCAGTGTCTTCTTGAAGACAGCCAAGGGTTTTGTTGGTAATCCCCTTATGTATGCTGAGAGGCAGTTGAACAGTCTTTGGCCCCTGACACTTATTGTTGTCTCTTAGTGTACTCCTGGCGAACCTGCTTTTCATTGGGGGAATGTTGCATCTCCTGCCTAATCTTTTGCTTTCATATGGAGTGATTTTCTTGTGTAAGTTTGGTGCCAATCCCTCTAGGATTTTCCTGGAGGGATTCCTAGTTTGCTTCTTGTATGAGTTGGTATACCGTTTCAACAGGTCTTTGATCATTCTCTGCTGCATTATAATGCAGCCCGTATTTATTTGCACAGGTGGTATACAGTTTACTCTCTATATCTTTACCCTTCCCATGCATTCTGTATCTCGGATGTTGCGTTCTTAATCTCTTCTCTGCCGCCGCCCATCTTGTTAGGTGCTTTCAACACTCATCATCATCTTTGTGGAGGGTTCCACTGTGACTCTCGTGGTGATCAGTTGGAGACTCTTCTCACTTCTCATCCTTTTCAAGTTTAAAACACTGGCACTCCCACCAGTGATCTTTCTATCTGCTCCTCGTCAGTTGCACTTGATTACGCTTAGTTTGTTTTCCCAGATTTGTATGACAGTAGTCACTTTCCCATTATTCTTACTTCTACTATGTATTCCCGACCTCCTCATAACTCCTGCTGGCAATCTGGACCAGTGAATTGGGACTTATACTCTCATCTTACCTCTTTTTGCAGGGTCCTTCTTCATCCTCTATTGATGAGCTGGTGCACTAGTTTTCGAGCTTAGTTTTGACTGAAGGATCACGTTCTATTCCTCAAACCTTAGGTAGGCATTCTCAAACATGCGTGCCTTGTTGGTCTCCTGCACGTGCCTGTGCAGTGTGTTTGAAACGTTCTGCGTGGAGTCATTATCGATATAATCGGACAGCAGATCACATTTTGGATTTTAAGCGGGGAAGGGCAGTCTCTACCGCGTATACACAATGTAAAACACAATTCTTTGCAAGATAGGATTTCTACCATTACCTCAACTTTCCCTATGTATGCAGTTTGGAAGAAGGTATAGAAGCTGTAAGGCAAGTACACGCCAGACTTAGCTCCCGTTTTGCGGGTTGCCAGTGTTAGTGATGCTGAACCTCATGAAGTTGCCATGGAAATCAGGAACTGTCTTGCCTGTGTCTCATAAGGGCTTCACTTCTTTTCCTCGTTTCTCGCTTCTACGCCTGCCCGGTAGCAATTGCCATTGGATTTCTCTTCTAATGGGATGGAGCCGTATAACATACCTTTTACTCTCTTAGAGCTAGAGTCCATGCTTTCTACTTGCCGGTCATCGGCAGCTGGGCTTAATGATATTCATATTAGTATGCTACAGCATCTGTATTCTACAGCACTTACAGTCCTTGTGCATTTTTCAGTCTTATCTGGGTGAGAGGGGTTCTCCCTCAGCAATGGAAATTTGTTATTGCACTACCGTTTTGCAAGACAGGCACTTCAGGCTTGATACCTCTCACTATCGTCCTCCTGCTGTGTCCAGTGTAGTTTGCAGGGTGATGGATGATCGGCGAATAGACGTCTGATACGGTATTTAGAGACTCACGATAGCCTTTCCTCCTCGCCAATATGGCTTTCGCAATGGCTACTTTATTTTGAACCCCTTGCTCCACTTAGATACATATGTGCATAATTCCTTTGCTAATAAACATTCCAACCTGACAGTCTTTTTTGATCTCGAGAAGGCATATGACATCTTACCCCAATGCCAGTCCTTAGGCGTCCATGGTAATCTACCGACCTTCCTTTCTGCTATCTGATCTGAAAGACATTTTTGTGTCCATGTTGGGGCCTCATTTTCTTCAGACTTTGTTCAGACCGAGTGAGTCTCACAAGATTGTGTCCTTAGCACTACCCGTTTTTTCTTGGCTATAAATGTTCTGCCTTTCATTCTTTCATCGAATATTTGGTCGTCGTTTTATGTGGATGACTTTGCAAAAGGTTATGCATGCGCTGACTATAGCCTAGTAGTGGCCTCCCTTCAGGATGTGATTGACTGTGTTTCCCATTGAACCACTGCTCATGGATTTAAATTTTCTATTGCAAAAACCCATTTCATTACCTTCACTAGACATCCTCTTGTGCCAGATATTCCATTGTATCTGCAAGGCTCACATATCCCATAATGTGATACAGTCAAGTTTCTTGACCTTATATTCGATCGCCGGTTGACATGGGAACCTCACATTTCCTCTTGAAGGCAGCTTGCCATGGTCAGCTGAACCTCCTTAAAATTCTTGAGCATCGTTTATGGTGAGAAGATCGTTGGACTCTCCTCCGTTTGTATTCCACCCTAGTCTTATCAGAACTGGATTATGGCGACCAAGTCTATTCCGCAGCTTTTCCTGCAACTCTTTCTAAATTAGATCCCCTTCATCGTCAGGGTCTACAGTTATGCCTTGGTGCCATTCGTTCATCCCATATTGAAAGTCTCTATGTTGAGGCGAATGTTCTTTCTTTAACAGATCGTCGTGATGCTCATTACCCTCATTACTTTGTCTGCTCTCATAACCTTCGTGTTCCTTCGTCTTCATTCACTCTGGTCTTCTCGCCAGTTTCATCCCACGTATGTTCATGTAGCGTTTCCCTTTTCCCTTCCCCCTTGGGAGGTTCCGACAGTTCGTGCCTGTTGTCCCCTACTGTCGTGCGCTGAACCCTCCATTTTCTTTGATACATCCATTTCATTTCCCCCTGGTACTTTAAGTTATTCTTGCAAGTATGGAGTAATACCAGTTTTGGATGAACGCTGGAAGTAAGTTAGAAATAACGTGGAAAAATTTAGAAGCTTTCATTTGTGCTAAGATCCAGGAGAGAATCGAAAGAGAAAGATTTGAGAGAGAAGAAAGACAGATAGAGAAAGAGAGAAGAAAAAGGAGAGAGATAGAATAGAAAGAGAGAACCAAATAAGACAGTTAGAAACAGAAAGAGAGGAGAAAAAGGAGAGAGAGATAAGAGAAAAGGAAGAGAGATCGAATTAAAAGTGAAAACCAAGATAGACAGCTAGAAAGAGAGAGAGAAGATAAAAAGGAGCGTGATAGACTTAATCGTGAGGAGAGAGCCAAAGTACGTGAGGAACAAGTTAAATTAAGAGAACTTGAGGAAATAGCTAAAGATAGAGAACTTGAGGAAAAAGTTAGTGAACTTGAATTAAAAGAAAGGGAAAAAAATCGTGAGGTAGCAAAATCTCGCCTTGAATTATAGAATAAAAGTTAACTTTTTCACAACAACAATTAGAGGAAGGAGTAATGGAATATCATGCAGCTAGTGCACATATTCCAACACCTAATTTACCTCCCTTCACAGAGGGTGAAGACATAACTCCACATTATTAGGTTTAAAAATACCGCTACCCTCTGTGAATGGCCAGCTGACACGTGGGCTACCAGGCTAGGTACGTTTTTTTCCGGTACAGCTTTGAATATCTATGTAACTTTGTTGCAAGATATCACATGTAATTATAACCTACTTAAGAAGGCAATCCTTAAAGCATACCAAAAAAACACAAATTCTTGTTGGAAAGATTTCAGGTATGCCACCTTACAGCCTGGCCAAAACTTTCAGCAGTTACAGGTAACACTATTTCGTTTGTTCGACTTTTGGATAGAGAGTTCAGGAATTGATCACAGTTATGAATCTCTTAGAGACTTCATGGTTGCTGACCAGTTCCTGACAGCTCTTCCCCACCAGATACGAACATTCATTAGAGAACGCAACCTGATTAAAGCTGAGGAAGTTGCCGAGGCCGCTGACTTGTATGCTGAGGCTCACAATTCTTATATAGACCTAAAGGGATCGAACCCTAAGGGCAAGGGTTCACCAGATCTTAAGAAATCAAAGCCTCTAGTGCAAAGTAAACTGACGCCTTTTATTCCGATTTGTCATTTATGTGGTGTTAAGGGACATAAACGTCCCGATTGTCCTAAGAAGGTGCAAAAAATTGGTAGGTGTTTTAAAGACTGTAATGACCAGGCACCCTTCTGTTCGGGAACAATTCATTTACTTAATGTATCTACTATTTTACGAGACACTGGATGCACGTGTATAGTCATTTCTGATAAGCTGTTCCCTAACCATAAAGAAACTGATTGCTTTGCTATCCTTTCAGACTACTTGGGCCGTACAGACAATTTTCCTACCATCCGTTGTTACAATAGGTCTCAATGGTTCACAGGTTGGTCAGAAGCCGTACTAGCTCCCATCACCTCTTGCTCCGTACTAATAGGTAATGTAAAAGGTGCCATTCTTCCTTCTGAGGTTGACCTTCCATCACCAAAGATGGACATCAGTTTTTCAGCTCCTCTTCCTGTAAAGTCAGAAAAGCCCCTTGACAATTCAGAGGAGGCAATGTCTCGTGATATTCATGTGGGGTTAGAAACCAGTGATACTACTCTCGAAAGTGAGGTAGTAGAATCACCGGTTCACTTCTTAGATGAATGTGAGGATATCGCCTCAGATACTATAAATGTCTTGACTAGGGCTCAGACCAAAGCCCAGGCTTTTCCTACTCTCCATCCTTTGATTTTCCCTGACTTTAAGCCTTTATATATATCTAAGGACTCCTTTGTCAATTTACAACGAAATTGCCATTCTCTTCAGAATTGCCATAATGCAGCTAACGAAAATCAAGTTATGCAAAGGAAAAACTTTTCATATAAATTTGAATATATAAGAGGTATCTTGTATAAATCTGTATTCAAATTATACTCAGACGAGATAGACTATTCCATCTTAGTTGTTCCAAGTCAATGCAGGGAGACCGTTCTTAAAATGGCTCATGACCTGCCAGTGGCCGGACATTTCTCGCATCGTAAAACTTTGAATAAAATTAGGTAAATCTATTTTTGGCCCAGAATGTCCTCAGATATCACTACATATTGTAGATCGTGTAAAGTTTGCCAACTGTCATCCTCCCGAGGTACCAGGCGAGTACCTATGGTCAAAATGCCAATCTTTACGGTACTGTTTGAAAGAGTACCTGTTGACATCGTTGGTCCTTTATCACCACTTTCATCTGGGGACATAGATATATTTTAACATTAGTTGATTATGCTTCGAGTTTCCCTGAAGCCGGACCCTTAAAGACCATAAATACTACAGAGGTGGCTGAAGCTCTTTTGTCCATCTTCTCCAAAGTTAGCATCCCTAGAGAGATTTTCTCAGATCGTGGAACACAATTCGCATCTGAATTAATGCAACATCTCTACAAACTTCTGGGAGTGAAGCCTTTCTTCACAGCACCATATCATCCCACCTGTAATGGGAGATTGAGCGCCAGCATTCAATTCTCAAGTCCATTTTAAGGAAACTTTGCTCCCTTAAACCTAAGGAGTGGCATCGTTACCTTCCCTGTGCTTTGTTTGCCATAAGGGAAGTTCCCAGTGCCTCTTTGGGGTTTTCACCTTTTGAACTTCTCTGTGGAAGACAGGCCAGAGGTCCATTGTCCATCCTTCATGATTTATGGACTAATGAGGAGGTAAATGCTGAGGTTCAGTCTTCTTATCAGTTTCTCCTTGACCTTAGATCCAAACTTGAGGAGACCTCTGACATAGTTTCAAAAAACTTATGCGTATCATTGGACCAGTACAAAAGTCAGAGAAGTTTTAAAGTAGGGGATGAAGTTCTGGTACTTTTGCCAATTAAGTCAAATAAATTATTAGCACGCATGGAAAGGTCCATATAAGGTATTAAAATTTGTGGGTAGGTTGATTACCTCATAGAAATCAAGGGGAAACCTAAACTTTATCATATCAACATTCTTAAGAAATATTACCGAAGAAAATCAGTTAACTGTTTGAATGACTTTGACTTAGTTTTTCCACACAAACTTGAATAAGACAATTGATGAGTGTAAGGTGTGCGTAATTGACACCTCTACCGTAGACTATGACAGAGAACTACATGACTTGGTGACTCTAGACCACTCGCATGCAACAAACATTAATATCAATGAGTCTTTGGATGACCATAGGAAACATGAACTACTACAATGTGTGAGTAACTTCTCAGATGTTTTTTTCTGATATTCAAGGTGTCACCTCCACGGTAGTCCATAAAACTGACTTAGTCATGGACATCCCTATCAATCAGAAATTATACCCAGTTCCAGTTCACCTTAGGGATGCATTTCACGGAGAGGTAGACAAATTATTAAAACTAAAGATCATTGAACCTTCAGTATCTGCATATTGCTCACCAGTAGTCATGGTTAAGAAGGAGGATAATTCATATAGACTTGCTATTGACTTCAGAGGCCTTAATGCTATAACTCGGTGGGATGCTGAGCCTATGCCCTTAATAGATAGCGATCTACACAAATTTTATGATGCTTCCTTCTTTTCAGAGATTGATATTGCGCAGGCATATCATCAAGTAATACTAGATCCTTCTTCTAAGCAGTACACCGCTTTTCCTACACACAAAGGACTGATGCAATATAGAACTATGCCCTTCGGTTTGGTAACTGCCTGTGCTACCTACGTGAGACTGATGATAAAGGTCTTGGGTAATAAGCCAAATGTTTCAGATTATTTTGATAACATTTACGTAATGACATCCACGTGGGGCAAGCATATCCAAACATTAACATCAGTTTTACATAGGTTACGCTCACATGGCCTCACTGCCAAGCCGAAGAAATGCTTCCTTGGGTATAACTAAATTAGATATCTTTGACTGATTCTTTCTAATAACTCTTTGCAGCCTCTTCCCAGTAAGATCAAAGCTTTATTAGAGTTCAAATTCACCAAAACCAAGAAGCTCATGCGTAGCTTTCTTGCTTCTGTAATTTTTTATGTACGGTTTATCCCCAACCTTACTGATCTTACAGGTATCTTATCAGACTTTCTTAAAAAGTCTGTGAAGGAACCTATTGAACTTTCCGACGTAGCTCGAGAAAAGTTTAATGAGATTAAAAATATCTTCTTGAAAGACCCTATGCTTAAGATTCCAGATATTAATAAACCATTTTGTTTAAGGACTGATGCCTCCAATACCGGCTTAGGTGCAGTGTTACTACAGTTCCATGATGGTACACCCTTCCCTGTATTCTTCCTAAGCTGGAAACTTCTTCCTGCAGAAACGAGATACTCCACCATAGAAAAGGAATGTTTGGCCCTTGTGTGGGGTATCTCCAAACTTAAATTTTATTTACTGGGTAAAGAATTCATTTTAGAGACGGATCACAAACCTTTGATATACCTAGAAACTTTTAAGGGAACCAACAGTCGCCTCCTTAGGTGGACATTGGCACTCCAAGCTTTTAAGTATCATATTGTGTATATCAATGGTTCATTCAATTATTTGTCTGACTGGTTAAGTCGTGACAGTAGATGATTTGGTACATTACACAACTTTCCAAGTTTAGAACTTTTTCCTCTCCTATTCTTCTTATACTCCTTGACTATAAGTCTAGGTATTGGGAAGTGTGAGGGAAAAGCTCAAAAGATAGGAGCAAGACAGTTCTCACCCAGCTGATGGTGAGGGCGGACGCAGAGCGTGCGGCTGGTGCCCTCTGGTGTCTGTATTGAGAAGTTTTGTTTTCTCAAGATGGCGGAACGCAGAAAAAGAGTCAACACTGTCTGTGTGGAATTGTTGAAAGGTGCAATATACCAGGACACCGCTGACGTCATTCTGCCTCTTGTGATAAGAGATACGTATGGAATCCCACGTGAGGATTTATATGGGATTTCTCTGAACGGCAACGCGAGAATTTTTGTGAAATTTGTGTCGTCTGCTGCGTATGTGAGTGTTGTGGATGCCTTTCAAGAAAAACGGATTGTTATCAACGCTAGTCTGGAGGTGCGCCTGCGTGATGTATCGACAAGTTATACGTGGGTTCGTCTACGTAATATCCCCTTCGAGGCAGACGAGGTGGACATCCGTCGGACTTTTGGGCGCTATGGCACCGTACAAGCTGTCCAAATTGGGCGTTGGTCCCAGGGTTTTTATGCTGGTATGCTCGCAGGTTCCTTTTCTATGAAAATAACATTGAGACATCCAATTCCCTCGTTTGTCATGTTGGAAGATTTTCAGACGCAGGTCTACGTAACCTACCCGGGCCAGGTTCGGACGTGCCGCCTGTGTGGTGCAACGGGTCATATGGCGGCGTCTTGTGCGCACCGACGAGGGAAACAACGGTCGGACCTGACAGACACTGCATCCAAAGATACGATGGAGGAGGATGAGCTGGGCCATCAGAAGCCCACAATGGTGGACGACGTGCACGTAACGTAACCAAGTGACGCTTGAAGGGATGATGTTGGCGAAGTGTTCGGACTCTAGGTGTTCCATGTATAAGTTGGCTAGGACGGCACTTATGGAGGACCCCATTCCCATGCCGTAGGTTTGTTTAGAGATCGTGTTTGAAAGAAAAACAGTTGAAATTAACACAGAGTTCAATTAAGTCAACAAAATCTCCGGGAGGTAGAGGAAGATTAAGGTCCTGATTGACTTTACGTCGTAGAACCTCGATGGCTTTTTTGGTAGGTACTTTTGTGAAGAGGGAAGTCACATCCAAACTCCTTAGTTTCTTGTTACGGATGGAGAGATATAAACACAAATGCAGTATAATGTGATCCTTTATTGACAATGTTTCACCCACACAGTGGGCTTTTTCAAGTCACATATGGATCTACCTGGGGTTGGAAGGTACGAGAGTATTTATAGTCATGTTCAGAATGTTGAGGTCAGGTGGAGAATGCTGCATCTGATGATCTACCGGGTGGGGTTATAGAGTCTTGGGTAGCTTGGCAGGGGTATTGGACAAGTTGTGAGTAGACCTTCTGCAGTGTTCTATGTTGAACATTAAAATGGTATAAAATACCGACAGGTTGTTAGGTAAGACACATATGCAACAGTTAGGTATCTTTATTTCGAAACGTTTCACCTACACAGTAGGCTTCTTCAGTCGAGTACAGAAAAGTTGATAGAAGCTGTAGATACTTGAAGACGATGTAATCAGTCCATCACCCTTAAAGTTTTGAGGTGGTCAGTCCCTCAGTCTGGAGAAGAGCATTGTTCCATAGTATGAAACAATATGGAGATGAAGTATGTATGTATAATGTTCGCCAAGACCGTAATTCCTGGCACGGGTCTCAATCTTGCGATGACCCGTCTCTGGCTCCCGAGGGAGAAAGGTTTCTACAATGATGGGACATATGCTGTTCAAGCACTCTTCTGGTCAGTTCAACTGGTGCATCTCATAAGCGACAACACCGTATGTACTCCTAACTGTGGACACTAGCGAGGAGGAGGATATGTCGTTATCACAGGTAACAGCTTGTCTAGTTCGTTGACTCCATGGTACACTAGTGTGGCCGCAGTCATCTCTGGGTCCTCTTCGGGAGGGAATATCACTCCTAGTTGCCTGCGGAGCGTCTCAGTAACTTCGCACTCCAGAAGATAGTGTGTTAGGGGCCGCTGGACAACGTGCTGACAGTACTGGCACATCTCCTCCTCAGCCTTGTCTACCATCATCTTGGCTGTGGGAAAGCCCAAACGAAGCCGATGGATGGCGGTACACTGCGCTCTGGACTAGCTTCTATCATATGGAGTGGGTTCTCCCTGAGTCGCTGCTCGGTACCACTGTTGAGATTGGGTATCACCTAAGACCTCCCCCATAAGTTTCATGGCTCTGGCAGCCACCAGTTTGGTCTGTCGTAGGCTGATTGGGACAGTAATCCCAACATGTGGATAGTCTGTTGCTGCCTTGGCTGCATCATCTGCCGCCTCATTTCCCCGGATGCCAGCATGGCTGGGGATCCAGTTCAATGTCGATCTGTTACCCTGAACTTCTAAGGCTGTCATTATGCTCAGGATCGATGTGATGAGGTGAACATTGTCCTGTGGTTGAGGATGGGAGAGGGCATTGATTGCAGACGTGGAATCAACATGTATGACAGGTCGGAGTCGATGTCGTAGGGCATGTGACAATGCCTGCTGAATCGCCACCAACTCAGCTTGAAGGATCGTGCAGTGGTCAGGGAGTCGCCAGCCTTGTGTGTGACCATTGTGGTACAGTCCAGCTGCTGCTCTCTTCCTGTCAGGGTCGACAGAACCATCTGTGAAATACACTGCATATGTGCCTCCCTCTGCCAGTGCCATGCTTGTCTCAGCATGATTGCTGAGAGTGTCTTGACTGCAGAGACGCTTAGAGATGGGTAGCTGCATGATGCAAACATCGGCTGGATCTGGGCGCCAGGGAGGTGGTGGATGGTACCCAGCAACAGGAAGGTCACAACTCTTCTCAAGGAGTAGTTGTATAGGCAGCAGCTTCCGCCCAGCAGCACAGAACGAACGAATCCAGGAGTAGTCTGTGAAGAGTGTGGGATCTTGTGACATGGTTGTCAATATCCGTCTCCTTAGTGGGGTACCTTGCTGCCTGTGCAGAATCGTGGCCACTTTGCAGGCGTTTATGTATCTTACTCTGTCAGCCAAGGAAGGAAGCCGGGCCTCTGATCTGAGACATACTGTGTTGGTCCAGATGGGGGCCCCAAGCATAGTTCTTATCGCCTGATTTTGTACGACCTCCACTCTTTGCCTGCTCTGCGGGAAGAGATGAGCTAAAGCCGGTGCACCGTAGTCAATGAGCGAGCGTATAGCTTGTATATAGTACAAGCGAAGTACATCTTTGCTTGCCCCTGCACGGTGCCTCGTCATGGCTTTCATGGCGTTGAGTCTGAGTAGAGCACGTTACCTGACATACTCGGCCTGTTTCTGAAAGGTCAGCTTTTTATCAATGTAGATTCCCAAGTACAGGTAGGAGCCTGTCCACTCAAGTTCTATATCCTGAATACGTAATCTATTCACAGGATCTGGTCCCTTGAACATCATTGCAAGAGATTTCTCGGCCGAGATCTTGAGGCCTAGTTCCTTGCAAGACTGCGTAATTAGGTCCAAAGCTCTCTGAGCCTGTCGTTCTAAATTGCCTTTCCCATTCACTACGAGTGCAAGATCATCAGCATAGCCGAGGAGCTGTGTACCACTATGAAAGGGAAGGCTCACAAGTTCCTGCATAAGGATGTTAAACAGGGTAGGACTGAGCACACCTCCTTGTGGTGTACCGTTTTCCAGGGATTTAAAGGAAGAGTAGTGTCCCTGAAAGCAGACACAGGCCTGCCTGCCCCTAAGGTAGGACTCTATCCAGGCCAGGAGGCGTCCTTTGATTCCCTTCCGAGCTAGTATTGGCAGAATTGGTAGGGTCGGTTACGATTCAGGTTGTTAGGTAAGACACATATGCAACAGTTGCGCAGTCTTTGGCCTGGGAAACGCTTTTCACCTGCACAGTAGCTTCCGTGTCGAGCAATCGAAAGTTGATAGCCTGAAGATGGCTTCAGCCAATCTGATGTAACAGTTCATCACCCTTTTGTAAAGCTTGAGGTCAGTCTGAAGCCAGCTGCATTAATGTTCCATAGCATACCAATAGGGCAGTATGAAGGCGACAGGATGGTCTATATAGCGCCCATAGTCAGAAGGCATCGGTGTCACAACCGATGAGGAACCTGTCGGCAAAATAAATCCTTCCAGCCCGAAGGCCGTTCGCAGCTCGAACGGTTGTCGGAGTTCATGTGTTCTTGTGTTGCCAAGCAGGTTCGACAGATTGGAATGCTAAATGGTACGACAGGTTGTTGCTATTCAATGAACAATAAAGTTCGTTGTAGCCCTTGTTCAATCTGTCAGACACTGCAACACAAGGGTATCTTGGTACAGACCTGCAATCAACTTCGACAACTTCCACTAGTGAGAGGGGCTGGATTTGAGAGGGACCTGACCTCTCAACATCTGAGTTCTTACCTCTCCTAGTGGCCTACGTCTCACCTCTTGGCGCTATAAAAAGCTCCATCCTGTCACTTCTTCTCCATATTGTTTCATACTATGGAACAATGCTCTTCTCCAGACTGAGGGACTGACCACCTCAAAACTTTAAGGGTGATGGACTGATTACATCGTCTTCAAGTATCTTCTGCTTCTATCAACTTTTCTGTACTTGACTGAAGAAGCCTACTGTGTAGGCGAAACGTTTCATAATAAAGATACCTAACTGTTGCATATGTGTCTTACCTAACAACCTGTCGGTATTTTATACCATTTTAATGTTCAATCTGTCAGACACTGCAACACAAGGGTATCTTGGTACAGACCTGCAATCAACTTCGACAACTTCCACTAGTGAGAGGGGCTGGATTTGAGAGGGACCTGACCTCTCAACATCTGAGTTCTTACCTCTCCTAGTGGCCTACGTCTCACCTCTTGGCGCTATAAAAAGCTCCATCCTGTCACTTCTTCTCCATATTGTTTCATACTATGGAACAATGCTCTTCTCCAGACTGAGGGACTGACCACCTCAAAACTTTAAGGGTGATGGACTGATTACATCGTCTTCAAGTATCTTCTGCTTCTATCAACTTTTCTGTACTTGACTGAAGAAGCCTACTGTGTAGGCGAAACGTTTCATAATAAAGATACCTAACTGTTGCATATGTGTCTTACCTAACAACCTGTCGGTATTTTATACCATTTTAATGTTCAATCTGTCAGACACTGCAACACAAGGGTATCTTGGTACAGACCTGCAATCAACTTCGACAACTTCCACTAGTGAGAGGGGCTGGATTTGAGAGGGACCTGACCTCTCAACATCTGAGTTCTTACCTCTCCTAGTGGCCTACGTCTCACCTCTTGGCGCTATAAAAAGCTCCATCCTGTCACTTCTTCTCCATATTGTTTCATACTATGGAACAATGCTCTTCTCCAGACTGAGGGACTGACCACCTCAAAACTTTAAGGGTGATGGACTGATTACATCGTCTTCAAGTATCTTCTGCTTCTATCAACTTTTCTGTACTTGACTGAAGAAGCCTACTGTGTAGGCGAAACGTTTCATAATAAAGATACCTAACTGTTGCATATGTGTCTTACCTAACAACCTGTCGGTATTTTATACCATTTTAATGTTCAATCTGTCAGACACTGCAACACAAGGGTATCTTGGTACAGACCTGCAATCAACTTCGACAACTTCCACTAGTGAGAGGGGCTGGATTTGAGAGGGACCTGACCTCTCAACATCTGAGTTCTTACCTCTCCTAGTGGCCTACGTCTCACCTCTTGGCGCTATAAAAAGCTCCATCCTGTCACTTCTTCTCCATATTGTTTCATACTATGGAACAATGCTCTTCTCCAGACTGAGGGACTGACCACCTCAAAACTTTAAGGGTGATGGACTGATTACATCGTCTTCAAGTATCTTCTGCTTCTATCAACTTTTCTGTACTTGACTGAAGAAGCCTACTGTGTAGGCGAAACGTTTCATAATAAAGATACCTAACTGTTGCATATGTGTCTTACCTAACAACCTGTCGGTATTTTATACCATTTTAATGTTCAATCTGTCAGACACTGCAACACAAGGGTATCTTGGTACAGACCTGCAATCAACTTCGACAACTTCCACTAGTGAGAGGGGCTGGATTTGAGAGGGACCTGACCTCTCAACATCTGAGTTCTTACCTCTCCTAGTGGCCTACGTCTCACCTCTTGGCGCTATAAAAAGCTCCATCCTGTCACTTCTTCTCCATATTGTTTCATACTATGGAACAATGCTCTTCTCCAGACTGAGGGACTGACCACCTCAAAACTTTAAGGGTGATGGACTGATTACATCGTCTTCAAGTATCTTCTGCTTCTATCAACTTTTCTGTACTTGACTGAAGAAGCCTACTGTGTAGGCGAAACGTTTCATAATAAAGATACCTAACTGTTGCATATGTGTCTTACCTAACAACCTGTCGGTATTTTATACCATTTTAATGTTCAATCTGTCAGACACTGCAACACAAGGGTATCTTGGTACAGACCTGCAATCAACTTCGACAACTTCCACTAGTGAGAGGGGCTGGATTTGAGAGGGACCTGACCTCTCAACATCTGAGTTCTTACCTCTCCTAGTGGCCTACGTCTCACCTCTTGGCGCTATAAAAAGCTCCATCCTGTCACTTCTTCTCCATATTGTTTCATACTATGGAACAATGCTCTTCTCCAGACTGAGGGACTGACCACCTCAAAACTTTAAGGGTGATGGACTGATTACATCGTCTTCAAGTATCTTCTGCTTCTATCAACTTTTCTGTACTTGACTGAAGAAGCCTACTGTGTAGGCGAAACGTTTCATAATAAAGATACCTAACTGTTCAAGGAGCAGGCAAACCAGCTCAACCGACCTGGCAAATTCAAGGTGAAGTCTTACGGGGACCACAGAACCCACTATGGGGTTGTTTCATACCTGGAATCACGACACAACCTGAAGTTCAAGATATGGTTCAACTTGAGGGGAGAACCAATATTGACTCCTCTCAACAAGGAAATGTATACCACCTTGAAGAGAGTCATGGAGACAGATCGCTCATTCACCCTGGAGGAACTGGACTCTCGACAGAAGATCACCAAGAGTGTAGTGATGCGATACCCGCTGATGATGCCCATCGAGGCAGTAGCAGCTCACCCCAGTGGGGTGTCAGCTCAACGTCTCAAGGCAAAGACGGCAGGCAATGCACCAACCCGACAGGTCCTCATTCAGCATGTAGGACCACTGCCATCCCAGCTGGACCTCGGTTCTTGGGGCAGGTACGATGTCAGGACATTCACAGCAGAACCAGTTCGCTGTTTCAAGTGTCAGCGTTATGGACACCTGGGTGCACTCTGTCCGAACAGAGTAATCTGCGGTGTCTGCAGCCAGCACCACCCTACCGAGGAATGCATCACCAAGCTGAAAAATGCATCGCCACCCACTCCACAATGCCCGAACTGCAGGCAGAAACACCATGCCTGGAATCCTCGATGCCCCGAGAGGCTCGCCAGAATTCAAGAAGTCTGGAAGACGCCAAAAACTCGGCAACAGGCTACGACGGATCATCACTCTCAGCAAACGATGGGTGCAGAGAACCCTGCCATACTGCAGATCTCTCAGCAGCCAACCCAAGTCATTGCCCAGGAATTCCCAACCCTAGAAGCCTCAACCAGGCGTCAAGGTCAAGAACCTCCTGCACCCCTACCTCAACGAAGAAACAGAAACAAGAGGAACAGGAGGCGTCAACAGGGTGCATCTGGTCAATGCGATCAGCAGGCGGCACTAAACGAGCCCCCACCGACCATAGCACGACAACCCAGGCACTCCTTACCTCACCAGCAGATCCCGGCTACCCAACCTGGTATACAGCAACAGACCACGGTGCATACAATAAAGAAATCCAACCCTCAGCAGTCCCTACAGACCACAACAACCCAGATAATATCCACTCTTTCGAACCCAACTCCAAAGCAGGCCCTCACCAGGGAGGATCTCGTAGCACTCATCAAGGTGTTCACAGATCTTATTTGCAACACAATCAACTCCACGGAACAACAGAGCGCATTCCGGCAGATGGTCAGTACGCTCCTGAGAGTGTGCTTTCTGACCGAAGAGGAGACAGTGGATGCCATGAATTTGCAGGTTCTCAGAGCGGGCAGGACTCAGTCTCCAGCTCAGGAAACAACATCGATGGAATAACCTCGGTACCAAATCACACCCTCAAGGTCCTATGTTCTTAAGACGAATGGAAAGGTAGAAACGATGAAGAAGAAAGAGATTGCCGTGGAAACTGTTGTGGAAACATCCAATACATTCTCAGTGCTACCCGACGAATGTGAGTCGACTACTGGGAACGACACGACGAAAGACATTAAGGAAGGTAAGAATATTGTTGTTGTTGGGGATAGCCAAGTTAGGTATATGGATAGGGCGTTCTGCTTGAAGGACAGGAGGAGGAGACAGAGAGTTTGCTTTCCTGGGGCTGGGATGGAGGATATTGTTAGCCGTCTGGATGACATCATGAGAGGTAATGGGAGCAATCCTATTATCTGTCTCAGTGCTGGAGGCAACGATGTTGGCAGACGTAGGAGTGAGGACCTGATTAGCAGGTATAGGTCAGCAATAGAAATAATTAGAAGTAAGGGTGGGAACCCTCTCATATGTGGTATTTTGCCAAGGAGGAGAGTTGGAAATGAATGGTTGTCCAGGGCAATTGGTGTCAATTGCTGGCCAGACAAATACTGTAAGGAAAATGCGGTAACATTCATTGACAACTGGGACCTCTTCTATGGCAGAAATGACATGTATGCTAGGGATGGGGTTCACTTATCTAGGTGTGGGGTGGGAGCACTGGCAACTGCAGTGGAGGGAGCAGTTAGGACTTTAAACTAGGAATAGTTAGTGGAATGGGTTTTGGCAGGAAAACAGTGAAGTCCCAGTGTAGTAATATTACGAGTTCTAGGGGAACTAGTAATAATAAGAACGAGATAGATATTGAAAAGCCAGGGACCTTGGGTGATAAGGACAGTAATAGGTTTAGTAGCAAAATAGAAATGAGCAGGAAGGGTAAAGAGAAAGGAGAGTCTTTCAATGTTTATTATGCTAATTGCCGTAGTGCTAGGAATAAGATGGACGAGTTGAGATTAGTTGCTAATGTAGGTAACATTGATGTATTTGCCTTAACTGAGACGTGGTTTAATTCAAAAAGTCGGGACATGCCTGCGGAATGTCATATTCAGGGTTTTAAATTGTTCCAAGAAGATAGAAGTATTGGGAGGGGGGGTGGGGTGGCATTGTATGTCCGAGATCGCTTGAACTGTTGCATAAAAACGGGTATTAAATCTGAAGTAACACATACAGAGTCTGTTTGGATAGAATTTTCAGAGGGGCATGAAAAACTGATTTTAGGAGTGATATACCGTCCCCCAAACTTAGATAGGGACCAAGCGAAACTACTATGGGAGGAAATTGTTAAGGCCACAAGGCACGATAATGTAGTAATTCTAGGAGACTTTAACTTTAGTCATGTTGATTGGAATTTCTTGACTGGGAATTTAGAATCATACGACTTCTTAGAAGTATTTCAGGATTGTTTTTTGAAGCAGTTTGTGACAGAACCTACAAGGGGAAATAACCTGCTTGACTTAGTTATGGCAAACAATGAATCCCTTGTTAATAATTTAGAAATTTCAGAGGAACTGGGTGCTAGCGACCACAAATCAATTACATTTAGCATTGAATGGAAGTACGATAGTAGCGATAACTCAGTAACAGTCCCAGATTTTCGCTTAGCAGATTACGATGGGCTTAGAGAACACTTATCATCTGTTGACTGGGGTAACGAAGAGAGCTATCAATATGACAGTTTTCTGAACACTATACATGCTGCTCAAAGAGCGTTTATCCCATATAAAGAAATTAGATCAAATAGAAATGACCCAAAATGGATGAATAATAGGCTCAAATATTTACTAGGGCATAAGAAAGGAATTTATAGGCGTATCAAAAGAAGTGAGGGTCATCTTATGAATCAGTATATTGACATTAAGAGGGACATTAAAAAGGGGATAAGAAAAGCTAAAAGGGACTATGAAATTAAAGTTGCTAGGGATTCTAAAACTAACCCAAAAAGTTTTTTCCAGGTCTATAGAACAAAAGTTAGAGATAAGATAGGTCCCCTTAAAAATAACTATGGGCACCTTACTGACAAAGAGAATGAAATGTGCTTGATTTTAAATAATTATTTTCTCTCAGTTTTTACACAGGAAGACACTAACAATATTCCAGTAATTAATTTTTACAGTGGGCTAGAAGAAGATAAATTATGTAACATCACAGTCACTAGTGAGATGGTTGTGAAGCAGATAGACAGACTGAAGCAAAATAAGTCGCCGGGTCCTGATGAGGTTTTTTCAAGGGTTCTTAAGGAATGCAAAATGGAACTCTGTGAACCATTAACTAATATTTTTAATTTATCTCTTCAAACAGGTGTAGTGTCTGATATGTGGAAGATGGCTAATGTAACTCCTATTTTTAAAACAGGGGACAAGTCGTTACCGTCAAATTACCGCCCAATAAGCCTGACCTCAATTGTAGGCAAATTACTAGAGTCAATTATAGCTGAGATTATAAGAAGCCATCTCGATAAGCATAGCTTGATTAATGATACTCAGCATGGATTCACAAGAGGCCGGTCTTGTCTAACTAATTTATTAACTTTCTTCAGTAAAGCTTTTGAGGCTGTTGACCACAATAAAGAATTTGATATTATTTACTTAGATTTTAGTAAGGCTTTTGATAGAGTTCCGCACCATAGACTGTTAAAGAAAGTGGCAGCTCATGGCATTGGGGGAAAAGTGCTCTCGTGGATCGAGTGATGGCTCACTGACAGGAAGCAGAGAGTGTCCATAAATGGGGTTAAGTCCGAGTGGGGATCTGTAACAAGTGGCGTTCCACAGGGATCAGTCTTGGGCCCGTTGTTGTTTATAATATATATCAATGATCTTGATGAGGGAATTACTAGTGATATGAGCAAATTCGCCGATGACACAAAGATAGGTAGGATAATTGATTCAAACGTAGATGTTATGGAACTTCAGGAGGATTTAAACAAACTCTATTCTTGGTCAGAAAAGTGGCAGATGCAGTTCAATGTAGATAAATGCAAGGTTCTGAAGCTTGGGAGTGCCCATAACCCTAGTACTTATAAATTAAATGATGTAGAACTTAGCCATACAGATTGCGAAAAGGACTTGGGGGTTATGGTGTGCAGCAACCTTAAACCAAGACAGCAATGCCTAAGCGTACGTAATAAGGCAAATAGATTACTGGGATTTATATCAAGAAGTGTAAGCAACAGAAGTCCAGAGGTCATACTGCAGCTTTATACATCATTAGTAAGGCCTCACCTAGATTATGCAGCTCAGTTCTGGTCTCCGTATTACAAAATGGACATAAATTCGTTAGAAAACATTCAGCGTAGGATGACTAAATTAATACATAGCATTAGAAATCTTCCTTATGAAGAAAGATTGAAGACTCTTAAGTTACATTCACTTGTTAGACGAAGAATGAGGGGAGACCTGATCGAAGTGTATAAGTGGAAGATAGGTATTAATAAAGGGGATATTAATAAGGTCTTGAGGATGTCTCTCCAAGAGAGAACCCGCAGTAATGGATTTAAATTAGATAAGTTTAGATTTAGAAAGGACATAGGAAAGTATTGGTTTGGAAATAGGGTAGTTGATGAGTGGAACAGTCTACCTAGTTGGGTTATTGAGGCTGGGACTTTGGGTAGTTTCAAATCTAGGTTGGATAAGTACATGAGTGGGAGGGGTTGGATTTGAGTGGGACTTTCACTTCAGAGCTTATTTCTTGGGTAGCATTGAAAATTGGGTTGGGCAAATGTTTTGTTAGTGGGATGAATTGTAAAGGACCTGCCTAGTATGGGCCAGCAGGCCTCCTGCAGTGTTCCTCCTTTCTTATGTTCTTATAACCCATCCACACGAATCACCCTCCCCTCTCCCCCCTCACTATGCCTGAAAACCAACGGGCTAGTTTCTTTCACCAAAATGGCCACACCTCCTTTCAATCTGACTGCATGCTCAACATACACATTATATCCATCCACCTTCAACTGATAACCCGGTCTATAATTGTGTTCCTGCAAGAACACAACGTCAACATCATGACGCACCAAATATTCCCTAAACCACTCACACTTTCTCTGAGACCTCAAGCCATTGATGTTCAATGTCAGGCACTTAAAACCGACAAAGGGGGTTTCCCTCTTGACACTATCGACTTATCACCTGATCGTTTCATTGCACCCTTTTCCCTCTCCCCCCTTTCTGGCCACCCTTACCCAACCCCTGCCACTGGGCGCCACTTGAACCTCTCCGCATGGCTTCCGCCCATGTTTTCTTCCCAGGCCGTTGTGCGGGTGTAAGCACGTCGTCGGAATCAGAAAGCACTGCTGCGCGATTTCGCGTCGTACCCTCGACCTGCATCAAGTCATCCAGCGCAGTGCCATGATGAACCTCCACCTCCACAGTTCTCACCAACTGGGCATCCTTACGACACACTTCAGGCCGAGCTGGCATCACCACGCCCTCCTCAACTGCAGACCCATGATCCAGGTCTGTACCAACATCCTGACAAGGACGCTCATTACCCAAAATGTTCTCAAACGTCGACACTATCGACGTTTCCGCGTCGCTACAATTCGCTTCCGCGATGACCTCATCCAGCACTTGTACAACGTCCAGGGAAGTGATGTCGTCCCCCCGCATAGCCCCTGCCATCTCCTTTTCTTCGGCCCTCTCAACCTCCCCACTCCATGTCAAACTCTGCTGAGGCAGAGTCGAAAACGGCTGATCTTGGTCCTCTCTCCTTTCCTCCACATCTCGTCGTTGCTGCTGGTCCTTATCGCCACGTCTTCTTTCACATTGCGCAGCCAGGTGATCATACGACCCGCACAAACGGCAAGTGCGTCGCTGCCCAGCGTATGTTACAAAAACCTGAGTCCTGAAATCTTCCATCACCACGTACGATGGAATTGTGTGTCTGAGCGTCATCTTGACAGAGAATGTACCCTCAGGTATCCCCATATACGGGCCAGCTGACCACCTTCCTGCAGTGATCGTATGTATTGTGCTGTATTTACACATAGTGAACCGGATGTCAGATGCATCCGCCACGAACGGCACATTCCTGATCTTAACCCATGTGTAATAGCTGGACACATCATGCAGCCTCACCGTCACAGCATGATTAACTGGTATGTCCACTTCTTGAAACTTATTCACCACTGCCTCATACACATTCGCCGAACTAAATTTTACAAAAATCCTCTTCGTACCGTTCAGTGCAAGTCAACAAATCTCCTCATTGGCTATTCCGTAGGTATCTCTGATGATTGCAGGCAGAAGCAACTCCATTGATGGCCCCGTTACAGCTCCACTGGTTAATTCAATGCAGACAGTATTTACCCTGCGCCGGCTAGCCTGCGCCATGTTTGTGAAAATAATACTGCCACCAGACAACTCCAGGGGGCAGCAGCAGCACACGTCCTCTCCACTCAAGGGTTGAGAGACGAATCATCAGATGTAGGAGTGAGGACCTGATTAGCAGGTATAGGTCAGCAATAGAGATAATTAGGAGGAAGGGTGGAAACCCTTTCACATGTGGTATTTTGCCAAGGAGAGGAGTTGGAAATGAATTGGTTGTCCAGAGCAATTGGTGTCAATTGCTGGCTGGACAAATACTGGAAAATGCGGTAACATTCATTGACAACTGGGACCTCTTCTATGGCAGAAATGACAAGTATGCCAGGGATGGGGTTCACTTATCTAGGTGTGGGGTGGGAGCACTGGCCAACGCAGGAATAGTTAGTGGTATGGGTTTTCGCGGAAAAACAGTGAAGTTGCAGTGTAGTAATATGAGTACTAGGAGAACTAGTAATAGGCAAAATGAGGTGGATATTGGAAAGCCAGTGGCACTAGTTGACAAGGACAGTAATAGGTTTAGTGGAATAACAGAAAGGAGCAGGAAGGGTAAAGAGAATGGAGGGTCCTTAAATATATATTACACAAATAGTCGTAGTGCTAGGAATAAGATGGATGAGTTGAGACTAGTTGCTAGTGCAGGTAACATTGATGTATTTGCCATAACTGAGACGTGGTTTAATTAAAAAAGTCGGGACATGCCTGCGGAATGTCACATTCAGGGTTTTAAATTGTTCCAAGTAGATAGAATTATCGGGAAGGGGGGTAGGGTGGCATTGTATGTCCGAGATCGCTTGAACTGTTGCATAAAAACGGGTATTAAGTCTGAAACACATACAGAGTCTGTTTGGATAAAATTTTCAGAGGGGCATGAAAAATTGATTTTAGGTGTGATATACCGTCCCACAAACTTAGATGGGGACCAAGGGAGACTTCTATGTGAGCAAATTGTTAGGGCCACATGGAACTATAATGTAGTAATTCAAGGAGACTTTAACTTGAGTCATATTGATTGGAATTTCTTGACAGGGAATTTAGAATCAAACGACTTCTTAGAAGTAGTTCAGGACTGTTTTTTGAAGCAGTTTGTGACAGAGCCTACAAGGGGTAATAACCTGCTTGTCTTAGTTCTGGCAAACAATGAATCCCTTGCTAATAATTTAGAAATTTCAGAGGAACTGGGTGCTAGCGACCACAAATCAATTACATTTGGCATTGAATGGAAGTATGATAGTAGGGATAACTCAGTAACAGTCCCAGATTTTCGCTTAGCAGATTAAGATGGGCTTAGAGAACACTTATCATCTGTAGACTGGAGTAACGAAGAGAGCTATCAATATGACAGTTTTCTGAACACTATACATGCTGCTCAAAGAACGTTTATCCCGTATAAAGAAATTAGATCAAATAGAAATGACCCAGAATGGATGAATAATAGGCTGAAATATCTTTTAGGTCAGAAGAAAGGAATTTATAGGCGTATCAAAAGAGGTGAGGGTCATCTTATGAATCAGTATATTGACATTAAGAGGGACATTAAAAAGGGGATAAGAAAAGCTAAAAGGGACTATGAAATTAAAGTTGCTAGGGATTCTAAAACTAACACAAAAAGTTTTCCAGGTCTACAGAACAAAAGTTAGAGAAATGATACGTCCCCTTAAAAATAACTATGGGCATCTTACTGACAAAGAGAATGAAATGTGCTCGATTTTAAATAATTATTTTCTCTCGGTTTTTACACAGGTAGACATAAACAATATTCCAGTAATTAATTTTTATAGTGGGTTAGAAGAAGATAAATTATATAACATCACAGTCACTAGTGAGATGGTTGTGAAGCAGATAGAGAGACTGAAGCAAAATAAGTCACCGGGTCCTGATGAGGTTTTTTCAAGGGTTCTTAAGGAATGCAAAATGGAAATCTGTAAACGATTAACTAATATTTTTAATTTATCTCTTCAAACAGGTGTAGTGTCTGATATGTGGAAGATGGCTAATGTAACTCCTATTTTTAAAACAGGGGACAAGTCGTTACCGTCAAATTACCGCCCAATAAGCCAGACCTCAATTGTAGGCAAATTACTAGAGTCAATTATAGCTGAGATTATAAGAAGCCATGGATTATAAGAATCACGGATTCACAAGAGGCTGGTCTCGTCTAACCAATTTATTAACTTTCTTCAGTAAAGCTTTTGAGGCTGTTGACCACGATAAAGAATTTGATATTATTTACTTAGATTTTAGTAAGGCTTTTGATAGAGTTCTTCACCAAAGACTGTAAAAGAAAGTGGCAACTCATGGCACTGGGGGAAAAGTGCTTTCATGGATCGAGTCATGGCTCACAGACAGGAAGCAGAGAGTGTCCATAAATGGGGTTAAATCCGAGTGGGGATCTGTAACAAGTGCGGTTCCACAGGGATCAGTCTTGGGCACATTCTTGTTTATAATATATATCAATGATCTTGATGAAGGAATTACTAGTGATATGAGCAAATTCGCCGATGACACAAAGATAGGTAGGATAATTGATTCAAACGTAGATGTTAGGGAACTTCAGGAGGATTTAGACAAACTCTATTCTTGGTCAGAAAAGTGGCAGATGCAGTTCAATGTAGATAAATGCAAGGTTCTGAAGCTTGGGAGTGTCCATAACCCTAGCACTTATAAGTTAAATAATGTAGAACTTAGCCATACAGATTGCGAAAAGGACTTGGGGGTTATGGTAAGCAGCAGCCTTAAACCAAGACAGCATTGCCTTAGCGTACGTAATAAGACAAACAGATTATTGGGATTTATGTCAAGAAATGTAAGCAGCAGAAGTCAAGAGGTTATACTGCAGCTTTATACATCATTAGTAAGGCCTCACCTAGATTATGCAGCTCAGTTCTGGTCTCCATATTACAGAATGGACATAAATTCGTTAGAAAACTTTCAGCGTATAATGACCTAGTTAATACATAGCATTAGAAATCTTCCTTATGAAGAAAGATTGAAGACTCTTAAATTACATTCACTTGTTAGACGAAGAATGAGGGGAGACCTGATCGAAGTGTATAAGTTGAAGATAGGTATTAATAAAGGGGATATTAATAAGGTCTTGAGGATATCTCTCCAAGAGAGAACCCGCAGTAATGGATTTAAATTAGATAAGTTTAGATTTAGAAAAGACATAGGAAAGTATTGGTTTGGAAATAGGGTAGTTGATAAGTGGGACAGTCTACCTAGTTGGGTTATTGAGGCTGGGACTTTAGGTAACTTCAAATTTAGGTTGGATAAATATATGAGTGAGAGGGGTTGGTTTTGAGTGAGACTTGCAAATGAGTGGATAGAGTTATCAGAGCTTATTTCATGGGTAGTATTGAAAATTAGGTTGGGCAAATGTTTTGTTAGTGGGATGGATTGTAAAGGACCTGCCTAGTATGGGCCAACAGGCCTGCTGCAGTGATTCTCCTTTCTTATGTTCTTATGTAAAAAGCCTAAAAAGACAAGCTGGATTTGTAATTTTTGAGGAACTGAAATCTCACCGAATCTTCATGTTTTTATCATACAGGTTATGGAAATTCTTTGAAGGTTTATTGAAATATAAATGGGATTTTATGGGAATTGTTATGGAGATTTATTGAAAAATATAAAGGATTTAATAGAAATTCTTTGAGGAATTTAAATGAAAACAGGGATTTTTAAGAATATTTAATTAAAATATGCAGTATTTCATGAAGATTTTAAAGATATTCTGTGAAGATTTATTAAAAGTTATATGGAATTTTATGGGTATTTCTGTGAAGATTTACTGATAATATAGGATTTTATGTGTCGTCTGTGAAAAATTTATTGAAAATTTTAGGATTTTATGGTTATTTGTATGTGGATTTATTGAAAAAATATAAAGGTTTTATAGGCATCCTACGCTGAATGTTTTCTAACGAATTTATGTCCATTCTGTAATATGGAGACCAGAATTGAGCTGCATAATCTAGGTGAGGCCTTACTAATGATGTATAAAGCTGCAGTATGACCTCTGGACTCCTGTTGCTTACACTTCTTGATATAAATCCCAGTAATCTATTTGCCTTATTACGTACACTTAGGCATTGCTGTCTTGGTTTAAGGTTGCTGCTTACCATAACCCCCAAGTCCTTTTCGCAATCTGTATGGCTAAGTTCTACATTATTTAACTTATAAGTGCTAGGGTTATGGACACTCCCGAGCTTCAGACCCTTGCATTTATCTACATTGAACTGCATCTGCCACTTTTCTGACCAAGAGTAGAGTTTGTCTAAATCCTCCTGAAGTTCCCTAACTTCTACGTTTGAATCAATTATCCTACCTATCTTCGTGTCATCGGCGAATTTGCTCATATCACTAGTAATTCCTTCATCAAAATCATTGATATATATTATAAACAACAACGGGCTCAAGACTGATCCCTGTGGAACGCCACTTGTTACTGATCCCCACTCGGATTTAACCCCATTTATGGACACTCTCTGCTTCCTGTCTGTGAGCCATGATTCGATCCACGAGAGCACCCTTCCCCCAATGCCATGAGCTGCTACTTTCTTCAACAGTCTTTGGTGAGGAACTCTATCAAATGCCTTACTAAAATCTAAGTAAATAGTATCAAATTCTTTATTGTGGTCAACAGCCTCAAAAGCTTTACTGAAGAAAGTTAATAAATTAGTTAGACAAGACCGGCCTCTTGTGAATCCATGCTGAGTATCATTAATCAAGCTATGCTTATCGAGATGGCTTCTTATAATCTCAGCTATAATTGACTCTAGTAATTTGCCTACAATTGAGGTCAGGCTTATTGGGCGGTAATTTGACGGTAACGACTTGTCCCCTGTTTTAAAAATAGGAATTACATTAGCCATCTTCCAAATATCAGACACTACACCTGTTTGAAGAGATAAATTAAAAATATTAGTTAATGGTTCACAGAGTTCCATTTTGCATTCCTTAAGAACCCTTGAAAAAACCTGATCAGGACCCGGTGACTTATTTTGCTTCAGTCGGTCTATCTGCTTCACAACCATTTCACTAGTGAAACAACGGGCCCAAGACTGATCCCTGTGGAATGCCACTTGTTACAGATCCCCACTCGGATTTAGCCCCATTTATGGACACTCTCTGCTTTCTGTCAGTGCAAGAAAGGTATAAAATACCGACAATATGAAAGTTAAGACACATGTGCAACATCTGGATATCTTTATTGTAGACGTTTCGCCATCCAGTGGCTTTATCAATACAGATTCTAGGACATAATAGGATGGCGAAACGTCTACAATAAAGATATCCAGATGTAGCACATGTGTCTTAACTTTCTGTCAGTGAGCCATGACTCGATCCACGAGAGCACTTTTCCCCCAATGCCATGAGCTGCCTATTTCTTTAACAGTCTATGGTGCGGAACTCTATCAAAAGCCTTACTAAAATCTAAGTAAATAATATCAAATTCTTTATCGTGGTCAACAGCCTCAAAAGCTTTACTGAAGAAAGTTAATAAATTAGTTAGACAAGACCGGCCTCTTGTGAATCCATGCTGAGTATCATTAATCAAGCTATGCTTATCGAGATGGCTTCTTATAATCTCAGCTATAATTGACTCTAGTAATTTGCCTACAATTGAGGTCAGGCTTATTGGGCGGTAATTTGACGGTAACGACTTGTCCCCTGTTTTAAAAATAGGAATTACATTAGCCATCTTCCACATATCAGACACTACACCTGTTTGAAGAGATAAATTAAAAATATTAGTTAATGGTTCACAGAGTTCCATTTTGCATTCCTTAAGAACCCTTGAAAAAACCTCATCAGGACCCGGCGGCTTATTTTGCTTCAGTCTGTCTATCTGCTTCACAACCATTTCACTAGTGACTGTGATGTTACATAATTTATCTTCTTCTAGCCCACTATAAAAATTAATTACTGGAATATTGTTAGTGTCTTCCTGTGTAAAAACTGAGAGAAAATAATTATTAAAAATTTAGCACATTTCATTCTCTTTGTCAGTAAGGTGCCCATAGTTATTTTCAAGGGGACCTATCTTATCTCTAACTTTTGTTCTATAGACATGGAAAAAACTTTTTGGGTTAGTTTTAGAATCCCTAGCAACTTTAATTTCATAGTCCCTTTTAGCTTTTCTTATCCCCTTTTTAATGTCCCTCTTAATGTCAATATACTGATTCATAAGATGACCCTCACCTCTTTTGATACGCCTATAAATTCCTTTCTTATGCCCTAGTAGATATTTGAGCCTATTATTCATTCATTTTGGGTCATTTCTATTTGATCTAATTTCTTTATATGGGATAAACGTTCTTTGAGCAGCATGTATAGTGTTCAGAAAACTGTCATATTGATAGCTCACTTCGTTACCCCAGTCAACAGATGATAAGTGTTCTCTAAGCCCATCGTAATCTGCTAAGCGAAAATCTGGGACTGTTACTGAGTTATTGCTACTATCGTACTTCCATTCAATGCTAAATGTAATTGATTTGTGGTCGCTAGCACCCAGTTCCTCTGAAATTTCTAAATTATTAACAAGGGATTCATTGTTTGCCATAACTAAGTCAAGCAGGTTATTTCCCCTTGTAGGTTCTGTCACAAACTGCTTCAAAAAACAATCATGAACTACTTCTAAGAAGTCGTATGATTCCAAATTCCCAGTCAAGAAATTCCAATCAATATGACTAAAGTTAAAGTCTCCTAGAATTACTACATTATCGTGCCTTGTGGCCTTAACAATTTCTTCCCACAGTAGTCTCCCTTGGTCCCTATCTAAGTTTGGGGGACGGTATATCACTCCTAAAATCAGTTTTTCATGCCCCTCTGAAAATTCTATCCAAACAGACTCTGTATGTGTTACTTCAGACTTAATACCCGTTTTTATGCAACAGTTCAAGCGATCTCGGACATACAGTGCCACCCCACCCCCCCTCCCAATACTTCTATCTTCTTGGAACAATTTGAAACCCTGAATATGACATTCCGCAGGCATGTCCCGACTTTTTGAATTAAACCACGACTCATTTAAGGCAAATACATCAATGTTACCTGCACTAGCAACTAATCTCAACTCGTCCATCTTATTCCTAGCACTACGGCAATTAGCATAATAAACATTGAAAGACTCTCCTTTCTCTTTACCCTTCCTGCTCATTTCTGTTTTTCTACTAAACCTGTTACTGTCCTTATCACCCAAAGTCCCTGGCTTTTCAATATCTACCTCATTCTGCTTATTACTTGTTCCCCTAGAACTCGTAATATTACTACACTGGGACTTCACTGTTTTCCTGCCAAAACCCATACCACTAACTATTCCTAGTTTAAAGTCCTAACTGCTCCCTCCACTGCAGTTGCCAGTGCTACCACCCCAGACCTAGATAAGTGAACCCCATCCCTGGCATACATGTCATTTCTGCCATAGAAGAGGTCCCAGTTGTCAATGAATGTTACCGCATTTTCCTTACAGTATTTGTCCAGCCAGCAATTGACACCAATTGCCCTGGACAACCATTCATTTCCAACTCCCCTCCTTGGCAAAATACCACTTATGACAGGGTTCCCACCCTTACTCCTAATTATTTCTATTGGTGACCTATACCTGCTAATCAGGTCTTCACTCCTACGTCTGCCAACATCGTTGCCTCCAGCACTGAGACAGATAATAGGATTGCTCCCATTACCTCTCATGATGTCATCCAGACGGCTAACAATATCCTCCATCCCAGCCCCAGGAAAGCAAACTCTCTGTCTCCTACTCCTGTCCTTCAAGCAGAACGCCCTATCCATATACCTAACTTGGCTATCCCCAACAACAACAATATTCTTACCTTCCTTGATGTCGTTCGTCGTGACGTTCCCAGTAGTCGACTCACATTCGTCGGGTAGCACTGAGAATGTATTAGATGCTTCCACAACAGTTTGCACGGCAGTCTCTTTCTTCTTCATCGTTTCTACCTTTCCATTCGTCTTCTTGATCGTCAACTTCGTTCCCTGCTGTCTAGCCACTGACCAGTTTCCTTTCTTGACCTGAGGACTCAAAACAGGAGGATTACTACGAATCTTCTTGTTTTCCTCGGTCAGTCGCCGAATCTCCATCTTCGCCATCCTCAATTCTTCCTTAAGCTGTTGGTAAAGTTGCTCGATGGAGGGCATCTTGCTTCAATTCGTAGAGAGCGCGCAAACAGGTCTTCACAGAGCTAAGTACATGTCACCACTGAGCTAAGTACACGTCACAAACTGATTGTTACAAACTGTGAGCATGGGCCAACAGGCCTGCTTCAGTGATCCTCCTTTCTTATGTCCTTATGTTCTTATGCAGGATGAATTGTAAAGGACCTGCCGAGCATGGGCCAACAGGCCTGCTGCAGTGATCCTCCTTTCTTATGTTCTTGTGTTCATATGAGTGGGTGTGAGTTGGACCTGACTAGCTTGTGCTGCTAGGTCAGTTGGTGTGTTCCTTCTTTAAGTGAATGTGACCTGGCCTGACTAAGTTGGGGCATTGGCTTAAGCCAGTAGGAGACTTGGGCCTGCCTCGCATGGGCTAGTAGGCCTGCTGCAGTGTTGTGTTCCGTCTTTCTTATGTTCTTATGTATATATGAGTGTATAAATGTGTAAAAGTGAGTGTATGTGTGTGTGTGTGTGTGCGTGTGCGTGTGTGTGTGTGTCTGTGTGTGTGAGTGGTGGGGAGTCAGTGGTTTTGGGTGGTAGGGATAAGTATTGAGAGTTAAGTATAAAACAGTTCAGTGTCTCTAAATATCCACATGAATAACTAGAAGAGTGATCTTTTACGTCATATGAACAAACAAGCTCGAAAATAGTGAATCAGTTGTGTAGTTGCCTCTCTAAATGCCCTTACAAATAAATGAAACTTTGATGATAATAGTATGATTCATCCGTATTATAACTGCACCATGCAGGGTGGAGCTTACTGGAGGTGGGATGGAAAACTTAGTAAATTTTACAAAATCGAAGACAGTTTTAATGAATAGGGATATGTGTGAAATTCTCAATACCTACTTCCTCTCAGTTTTCACCCAGGAAAATACTAGCGATATTCCTGAAATAATAGATTATGTAGAACAGGACAATAATAAACTATGCACGATTGCAGTAACTAGTGACATGGTCCTCAGACAAATAGAGAAACTAAAACCTAACAAATCCCCAGGCCCTGATGAACTGTTTGCAAGAGTGTAATAAAGTTGGTAGAATTACCGACAATATGTAAAGTAAAAGGACACAAGTGCAACTAATGTGACATTTTATTGTGGCAACGTTTCGCTCTCCAGGAGCTTTATCAAGCTCCTGGAGAGCGAAACGTTGCCACAATAATATGTCACATTAGTTGCACTTGTGTCCTTTTACTTTACATGTTTGCAAGGGTGTTAAAGGAATGTAAAGAGGAACTTAGCATGCCTTTGGCTAATCTTTTTAACATATCACTACAAACTGGCATAGTGCCTGATAAGTGGAAAATGGCAAATGTAATACCTATTTACAAGGCAGGTGACAGGTCCTTGGCTTCGAACTGTAGACCAATAAGCCTTACCTCCATAGTGGGAAAATTTATGGAATCAATAATTGCCGAAGTAATTCGTAGCCATCTTGATAAGCACAGACTGATTAATGAATCTCAACAAGGTTTTACAAAGGGGCGTTACTGCCTTACGAATTTACTAATATTTTTCATTGAGGAAATGGTATGGTGATACCGACAAGATGTGGAAAAAGACACTTACGTACAGTTCAGGACATTTATTAAAGGAAACGTTTCGCCACGAGTGGCGTATTAGGACTGAAGAAGCCACTCGTGGCGAAACGTTTCCTCTAATAAATGTCCTGAACTGTACATAAGTGTCTTTTTCCACATTTTTCATTGAGGTGTTTGAGGGGATAGATCATGGTAATGAATTTGATATTGTGTATATGGACTTCAGTAAGGCTCTCGATAGAGTTCCACATCAGAGACTATTGAGGAAACTTAAGGCACACGGAATAGAAGGAGAAATTTTTCTTGGGTAGAGGCATGACTGACAAATAGGCAGCAGAGAGTTTGCATAAATGGGGAGAAATCAGAATGGGGGCATGTCGCAAGCGATGTTCCTCAGGGGTCAGTGTTGGGCCCGTTGTTGTTCACAATTTACATAAACGGCGTAGATGAGGGAATAAATAGCGACATAAGCAAATTTGCTTATGACACCAAAATAGGCTGTCCAATTCATTCTAATGAGGACACTAGAGCACTCCAGGATGATTTGAATAGACTGATGCAATGTGAATACTAAAATGGTATAAAATACCAACAGGTTGTTAAATTAGACACATATGCAACAGTTAGGTATCTTTATTTCGAAACGTTTCGCCTACACAGTAAGCTTCTTCAGTCGAATACCGAAAAGTTGATAGAAGAGACGTGAAGATGATGTAATCAGTCCATCACCCTTGAAGTTTTGAGGTGGTCAGTCCCTCAGTCTGGAGAAGAACATTACCCTGGTCTCTTCGTCTTTGTTTCAGCTGGATATAGCAAGGAATCAATGCTTCTGTTTGGAAAGCATGAAATAACATCATCAGAGGGTGTCCAGCAAGGGGATCCTCTTGCACCACTTCTCTTCTGTATAGCAGTTAGGGAAATCACAGTCAGACTGACCAGTGAGCTAAACATCTGGTTCCTGGATGATGGCACACTAGCAGGTACAAAGGAGTCCTTCCTAGATGATCTTACACAGGTGATGACACGGGAACAGGAAATGGGTCTCATCCTGAATCCCTCCAAATGTGAAATCATCACGGCCAGTCAACAAGTGATAAATGCAGTGAGATCCAAACTACCAGGATCATCAGTCATTGCCCCTACAAATAGCGTCTTGCTTGGAGCACCTCTGGGAAGCGACGCCATTCTTAGAAAGAAATGGAAGAGTTGGGGAGAATGGAGCAACGAATAGGCAATCTTGACACCCACGACGCCTTGTACCTTCTCACAAAGTGCTTGAGTCTACGCAGGTTGACATATTTCCTAAGATGTGCACCTTCTTATGATAACCCTATACTGCACGAATATGACAGTATCCTGAAGCAGATTTTTAAGAAAGTACTTAACCTTACTCTATAAGCCGGGCAGTGGAACCAAGCTACACTTCCAGTCAGACTAGGAGGCATTGGTGTCCAAAAGTCAATCACAGATTAAGCTATATGCTTTTCTGTCCTCATGCGTTGCACCCAGAGGGCTTGTAGCAGCGATTCCTGCTGAACATCTTAGGGACAAGACTAGAGTCCATGGCCAGAAGCTCAATGACGAAGCCACGATCTGGGATAATCTAACAGGCTCTGAAATCAGACCTGCTCCCGCAACAACTACAAACGGTCGCACTGGGATGGCCCAGTAGAGGAGAATATTACCTCAACAATGCTTCAGAGTGTGTCAGGGAAGGATAGAGCCCGCCTCCTGGCAGTGAGAGCTCCTCATGCATGGGACTTGCTGTTGGCTATTCCCAACTCCAGGCTTGGCACACGCCTCAACCCACAGACCATCCACATTGGTGTTGCCCTTCGACTTGCCGCCGCTATTCTCGCCGAACACAGGTGTATTTGTGGCAGTGAAGCAGTAGACCGATTCGGGTACCATGGTCTTGTGTACAGTAAATTCGAGGGAAAGATTGCAAGATATGAGGAGGTTAAATACATTATCAAGAGGAGCCTCACAACAACCGGATGCCCAGCAGTAAGGTAGCCACCCCAACTATGCAGATCTGATGGCAGCCAGAAGCGTTCAGATGGTATCACACTTCAAGCCTGGACAGACGGTAAACAGGTGGTGTGGGACTTCACTTGTGCATCTACCTTGGCTGATACCTATCTCCAATATACCAGAGAGGAAGGAGGGGCAGCCGTCAGCTTCAGGGAGTCCCAAAAGTCTAGGAAATATGGAGAATTTGCCCATCATTATGATGACTTAACCTGGCCTAACTATTTGCATAAAAACTCTTGAAAGCTTTCGGTACCCAACCACCTATTCCAGACATATGCAACATCAGCCACATTGCTTCCTTATACCTTTCATGTGACTTTTGTTAGTCAGTCTATGCAACAAAACGTATCTTACTTGTATCCAAGAAATGTTCACTTATTGTTTAACGTAAATACTTAGTCTACATATCTGCTACCCTTCCTAAATCATCCTTGTTTCTCTGAAATCCTATTCTTTATCTAAGTCTTAATTGTTTCAATAATTCTCTACCATTCAATTTATCCGGTATATTTATGAGGCTTACACTTTTTTTTTTATCGCCTTTTATCCTTACACAAAGGAATTACTCATGTCTCCACCAATGTAAAGTTAGGTAGAGCTTATGCATATATTGAACAAATACGCCAAAAAAAAGAATATCTTTAAAGTCGATGTACTGATAATGGTGACTAAATCACCAAAGTGGAAAAGTGTACCTACCTATCCTCTTCTTTCTTGAATGAAAGGTGGCAGCACTCATCAAGCAATGCATGGTACCATCGGATTTAGGGCACCCCCATGAATAGTTTAAAAATAATAATAATAACAACAACAACAACAACAACAACAATAGCTAAGCGTATTTCAACTTCTGCACGATCGTTGAATGATTTCTCTGTTCTGCATAACCCAAGTCTTAGAACAGCGCAGAGTGCAGCAATAAACATGATAAATAAGACATACACAGCAAAATCTAATTCACACATTCAATCAATAAACACAAACTTTGAAGGTAAACTGCAAAGGTATTCCCTAGTTATACGACAATGATCAATATACTAAAATGCATTTGAATATTATTTTTCAGTCTGGTCAGAAATCACTTTATTAAGTCATCCGCACTTAAGACTTCAAGCTAATGGGAAGTGACAGGAATTACAGGGTGTTTCAAAATGATGGACCCGATTTGAAATTCAACTATCTGAAACACCCTGTATATCGCATCAAAGCAGTATTTTATTTTTCTAATTTCTTGCAAAAAAAGCACAATGGAACAAACACGGTTGAAAATCAATCCAAAGTTCTTAATGGTAAAACTGACCAGGTTTTAAGTAATTCAGTTGGTAAGAAAGTTAGCAAGTAGGAAAGTTAGCAATTAGGAAAGTAAGTCAGCAAGTAGGAAAGTAAGTAGGTAACTATATGAAAATAAAGTTGTTTATATACCTAAGCATTCGGTATATACCATATAATTTGTTTTAATGATCTAGAGGGAACACAGATGTTACAGGAATATATAAGTGCTTTATAAACCATTAATCTAGGATGGTCAGATAAAAGACAATAATAACTTATTTCTGAAGTTATTTCACAGAAACCAATTTGATTAAAAAACAAAAAAAGGCACAATACCGTGACTGGAACGATACACAAATAACCAGCACATAAAAGAGAGAAGCTTACGACGACGTTTCGGTCCGACTTGGACCATTGACAAAGTCACACTGTGACTTTGTCAATGGTCCAAGTCGGACCGAAACGTCGTCGTAAGCTTCTCTCTTTTATGTGCGGGTTATTTGTGTACCAATTTGATTTTTAAAACTGGCACACTGAAACGTACACAACCTAAAATAAAGAGAAAGTTTCCCTTTAGGAAAACACATCATCACTAGAAGTGAAGAGTTAATCACAAGATGCACTCTTCATCTATTGTACATAATACAACAAAAATTTGTCCCGACACAGAATATACCCAAGAAACATGTCGTATATTTCATATGAATCATCAGCCATTAAAGTATGATGCCATTCACAAGTTTTTTTTTTAATCAGAGGAAACCTATACCGGTTATTTAGCCTGTGGAGAGGGAGGCAGATTTAATCCAAGAAAAGAGGAGATAGATTTACTTTCATGAAACATGAGCCTCTCACCAGCATCAAGGTTCTCTATACCAGGAAACATTATGAAGTTATATAATGAAAAATGTTACTATTTGATTTCGTTGATAAAAGTGTCACTTTGGCACGTAAACACTTCATAAACAACATCATCTTTCATATAAGTTGGGCACAAAAGTAAACTTGTTTAAATGAATTAGAACTTTTTTAAGGGCGTAAGATGAAAACCAATTTCAATTATTATTATTATTATTATAATCAAAAAGAAGCGCTAAGCCACAAGGGCTATACAGCGCTGCAGGGTAGGGAAGGAAGCGAGGGTATTGGATGGCAGAAGTGAGGAGGGATGATCAGTAGGTTACAAAAATCAGCGGGGCAGGGGATAGTACGGGGGTAGAGGGTAGCAAGAGATTGAAGTAGAAAGGGCTAAAGGTATAAGAGTTTGTGAAGTCAGTTGTTGTCAAAAAGTCAATGAGAGAGTCTGGATGAAAGGTGGGTCCATCAGCGAGAAGGGAAGGTAAAGAGAGAGCAGTGGAGCGAAGACGACGACGGAGGTAAATTCTGCGTGCTCGTTGATAAAGTGGGCAGTCCAACAGAATGTGGCTGACTGATAATGGAACTTGGCAATTCTCACAGAGAGGAGCAGGGCACCTCTCCATGAGATATCCGTGAGTAAGACAAGTATGGCCAATGTGAAGATGGGAGAGAGTAGTCTCCCAACCTCGACACTGGTGATAAGAAGACGGCCAGTAACCTATACTCGGTTCAATAGATTGAAGTTTGTTGCCGAGCATAGTAGACCAACGTTGTTGCCAACGGGTGTGAAGGTGGGAAGATATTGCAGCAAAATAGTCCGTAAATGGAATACCTCTACATGAAACTGGTAGGTCATGTACTGCTGACCGCGCAGCAGTGTCTGCCTGTTCATTGCCCTGTACGTCAACATGACCAGGGACCCAACAAAAAACAATATCTTTATGCTTGGTAAAGATGCGGCATAGCCAAAGTTGGATACGGAGGACTAAGGGGTGAGGTGTATCAAATTTCTGTATAGCCTGTAAAGCACTAAGGGAGTCTGAGACAACCACAAATGATGACACAGGCATAGATGCAATACGGATAAGTGCTGTAAGGATGGCATACAATTCAGCAGTAAAAATACTAGCCGAAGATAGTAAATGCCCTTGTACGACGCTGTCCGGAAACACTGCTGCGAATCCTACGCCATCAGAAGACTTAGAGCCATCTGTGTACACAGCAATGGCATGAGAATGAGAGTGAAAGTGGTCAAGAAAAAGAGAGCAGGAAGCGACCATAGACAGTTGGGCTTTCTAGCAAGGGAGAGAGAAAGAACAGACTCGAACAGCTGGAACTTCCCAGGGGGGTAGGGAAAAGTGAGATGCTACATGTACATAGAAAGGTGGTAATTGAAGAGAAGACAAGAGCGAATGAAGGGGAAGAGAGAAGGGACGGAGTAAACAGGGGCGGCGAACAAATAAAGAATGTCTACTAATATCAGTGACCATCCTATAAATGGAAGGATTGCGGAGATCATGAGAGCGTACATAGTAGCGAAGGCAATGGGCATTACCGCGATCGGATAAGGATGGAACGTTCGCTTCTGCATAGAGGCTCTCGACAGGGGAAGAGCGAAAAGCACCAAGGCATAAACGTAATCCTTGGTGATGAATGGGGTTAAGGCTAGAGAGAGTAGCAGGAGATGCCGCTGAATAGATCTGGTCACCATAATCAAGTTTCGATAAAATAAGGGTGGAATGTAGGCGAAGGAGGGTTCGACGATCAGCTCCCCATGAAAGATGAGCAAGGGTTTTAAGAAGGTTCAGCTGGCTGTGACAAGTTGCCTTCAGAGAGGTAATGTGAGGTTTCCAGGATAACCTACGATCAAAGAGGAGGCCCAGAAACTTGACTGTATCACGTTCAGGGATACAGGAGCCATAGAGGTACAAAGGATGATCGGAGATGACAGAGCGTCTAGTGAAAGTAATTTGGTGGGTTTTAGTGCTGGAAAATTTAAACCCACGTGTGGTGGCCCAATTGGAAACACGGTCGACTGCATGCTGGAGAGAAACTGTAATAAGGTGACAGTCAGCGCCTGCACAGGCAATAGCGAAGTCATCAACATAGTGATGACCAAATATTTGATGGAAGACTAGAGGCCAAATCATTAATAGCAAGGAGAAAAAGTGTTATGCTCAGAACACATCCCTGGGGGACACCTTCAGCTTGGATAAAGTTCGGGGAGAGCACATTATTAAAACGAACACGGAAATGCCTGTCAGTTAAAAAGTTCTTAAGGAAGGATGGTAGATTGCCTCGAAGGCCTAAGGAGTGGGCTTGGGCTAAAATATTATACCTCCAAGTTGTGTCATATGCCTTCTCAAGGTCAAAAAATATGGCAATAACTGAGTGGTTATTCGCAAAGGCATTACGAACATACGTATCCAAGCGTAGTAAGGGGTCTATGGTAGAACGTCCCTTACGAAAGCCATATTGACGAGTGGAGAGACTGTTGTGTGTCTCTAAATACCACACTAAACGACTATTTACTAGGCGTTCCATCACTTTGCAAACTGCACTGGTAAGAGCAATGGGACGATAGTGGGAGGTTTCATGTCCCGTAGTGCCTGGTTTGCGGAAAGGGAGAACAATGGCAGATTTCCACAGCTGTGGAAGAACTCCTTGTGACCAAATAAGATTGTAAAGGAGTAATAGAACTGCAAGGGCTGACTGATGTAAATGTTGTAGCATACGAATATGAATGTCGTCGGGCCCAGCTGCCGATGATCGGCAAGCTGAGAGTGTTGCCTCCAGTTCTTGAAGTGTAAAAGGCACATTATACTGTTCTTCTCTGAGAGAAGAAAAGTCCAAGGATGCTAACTCTCTGCCAGACTTTGAGGAAAGAAATGAGGGGCATAGATGGAGTCCCTGAGAAATATGGACCAGATGATTGCCAATTTCATTGGCAACATCTAGTGGGTTTGCTATATCAACACCGGCAACCCGCAGAACAGGAGCCGGGTCAGGAGAATATTTACCACTCAGTTTTCGTACTTTTTTCCAGACTGCACTCATAGAGGAAGCAGAGGTGATGGTGGAGACATAATCTCGCCAGCAAGTGCGTTTAGCATCACGGATGACACGGCGAGCGATCGCACGCTTCTGCTTAAAATCAAGAAGTCTCTCTGTGGTTCTATTGTACCGGTACCTGCCCAATGCAGTGCGTTTCAAACGTACTGCACGAGCACAAGCAGGAGACCACCAAGGCACGCATTTCTGAGAATGCCTGCCCGAAGTTTGGGGTATAGCATGAGAAGCTGCAGTTAAAACGGAGGACGAGAAGAGGTGTAAAAGCTCATCGATGGAGGACGAAGAAGGAACCTCTATATAAACAGTTAGGTGTGAGTAAAGGTTCCAATTTGCCTGATCAAATTGCCAGCGAATAGGTGGTGAATATGAAGGGGAAGTAAGAATGATTGGCAAATGATCGCTGTCATGTAAGTCCGGAAGAACAGACCAAGTGAAGTCTAATGCGGCGGAGGAAGAGCAGACTGAGAGATCGATGCAAGAGAGAGTGTGAGTCCGAGGATCAAAATGGGTGTGAGTACCTGTATTTAAAACATGGAGGGGGTGGGTGGCAAGAAAAGCCTCTAACTGAATGCCACGGGAATCACAGTGAGACCCCCCCAGAGGAAATGGTGGGCATTAAAATCACCAAGTAACAGAATCGGTGGTGGTAATGACGAAACAAGAAAGGCAATATCCGGAATAGATAATGCCCGAGAAGGAGAGAGATATAAAGAACAGAGCGTATACCACCTATGTAAGTGGATATGAGCTGCTGTGTAATGCAGCGAAGTACGAACAAATATCTGATGGTACGGAATATCAGTGCGTAGAAGAAGGGCACTTTCATTAAAGGTCCCATCAGGAAAAGGATCTGAAGAATACAATAAATTATAGCCTGAGATGGGAGAGATAACAACAGAGTGTAATTTTGGTTCCTGTAAGCAAACACCAACAGGGGAAAACTGGGAGAGTAACATCTGAAGCTCACCCCGATTACCCCTGAGGCCGCGTATATTCCACTGTAAATAGGCCATGATTGGCAATGATAAAGATACCTGAAATCTGCAGGTAAGGGTTCCTACGGACTAGAGGGGTTAGAAAAGTCCACATGCGGAGGGAGTGGAAAACGTTCAAGCAGCGAAGGAACAGTGCGCTGTGAAGAAAGGAGTTGCGCAGATGGAGTAGAGGAGAGAGAAGGAGCGGAGGGTGGATCAGTGTCCATTGATGGCTTGGTCTCTGCAATGTATTCAGAGATTGCTTCAAGTGTTTCAGAATTCAGAGACGTCGTATGGGAGACAATATTGGAAATGGTAGGGGGAGGATGAGTAAAGATTGGAACTGTAATGGACTGTACCAAGGTAGGGGGGGGGCGAAAGGGTGGAGGGAACTGGAGAAGCGTGGAAGGGGACAGAAGAGGCAGAAACCTGGGAGGTGGCAGAAGAGGAAGAAACTTGGGAGGGAACAGGGGAGGAAGGTACAGTATGAGGAGGAGGGTGAACCTCAACACTTGTAACAGAGCCAGTGAGAGGGGGAGAACCAGGTACAGAGACAGGGAAGGGAAAATGAGGAGGTGGAAGATGGGTAGGAGGTGTTAACGGACATTTTTTTTGACTTTTGAGAAGTAGAGGGACGATTGGGAGGAGGTGTCATACGAGATCTCGTCACTACTGAGGCTTGTGAGAGAGAACACGAAGAAGCGAGATCAGACTGAGACATTGAAGTAGGGATGTCTGAGCCGAGGACAGCAAAAGAATTAGCTACAGGAGTGACTATGGGAGAGGTAACCACAGAGGTGGGTGCAGAAGATGGGATACCAGAAGTGGGGGGACGTTTTGAAACACGGGAATAAGAAACACGAGGTAGTCTCCCTTGGAGGCGGAGATGAGAAACTGCCATGGCATAAGGGAGACCTTCTGTCTCTTTGAGGTAACGGATTTCCCGCTCATTTAAGTAGACTTGACAACGGCGAGAGTACGAAGGGTGAGCCTCATGACAATAAAGGCAAGAGGGAGGTCGATTGCAAGACGTATTAGAATGGTCATCAGCACCACAGACTGGGCATTCGGCGATAGATCTGCAATATTTCGCTGGATGGCCAAATCGCCAGCAATTTCTACACTGTTGTGGTGTAGGGATCACCTTTTGAACTTGTAACCGATGTCCTGCTACATAAACTGAGGATGGGAGTTCACGGCTCTCATTGCTAGGGTATCGTCTCCGCCCGCGGGCAGGAAGAACGTAAGTGTCTACCTTGAGGATTGGGAGATCTTGGAGTTCCAGCTGTTCAAGAATGTCAGTGCCACATGTCTGGAAATTTTGTTGAACTATGGTATGGGGCAGAATGACGGTACCACTACAAGAATTGAGGGAATGATGCTTTTCAATAGTGACAGGAACAGTATCGATATGGGAAAGACGAAAAAGCTCATGAGCCTGGGTACCACTCTGTACAGTGATGATGCGCGTACCGCTCTTAAGAGCATGAAAAGAAATATCTTTACCAACATGGCGTAGGAGTGCCTTGCCAATACTGTGGTCAGAAAGATAGGCAGTAGAGGAAGTTGGTCGTAAAGTGAAGAATTTAGTCCATTGTGCAGTCTAAAACTGAGCGTGGAAAGGTAGTGAAGGACGTGTCGATCCTTTCTGAGAAAAACGAGAAGGTGGAGAAGTATCATCAGCAGGTAATTGTCGTTGGCGTTTAGGCGTGGGACCAGAGTTGGTCCGACGTGGAACGGGCCGGCGATTCGAAAATTGCCGCACCGTAGAGGGAGAGGCCGGAAGCATAGTCAGAGGAGAGCGAAGGTCAGATAAATCGAAGGAGTCAGTCGAGGCCTCAGTACCTGAAGCGGGCGAGGAAACAGCACCGGCAAGAGGTACAGAGGCATGAGGAGTGTCCGAAGAGTGGTCCAAAGATGAGGCGGGGTCAGAACGGGGTGCGGTATCAAGAAGGGGCCCGGGGGTAGCAGGTTCATGGACTAGGGCTGCCATGGTTAGGTTACTTCTTTCTTTTTGTTTTTAAGAAAAAAAAAGAAGAAAATAAAATAAAAATAAAAAAAAAAGATTAAAAAAAGGGAGGACCGGGGAGGGATAGTTCCTAGGAGGAATGAAAGGGCCAGAAATCTCCCTCCGTGCCCAAGAGGACCTCAGCACCTCAAGTAGCGCAGATGCAGCATGGAACCCGTGCCATACCCTACCCATCATGCCAGTAAACCGGCAATCCGGGATAGCAACCTCACATCTGCCAAGCTACCTCGGTGGACAAAAGAGAGGGCGGCCGGAAATCTGCCACAAAGCATACCTCCTTTGGCCACCACCCCCGGAATCCGAAAGGTGGCTTCCAGAGATACACCCGTCGCCCGAGAGACACCCAAAGCCACCCTCCGGGATATCGGAGAGGGATCAGGACATCCCCAGGCAATCCAGATTCCACGGCAAACTACGCCACCGCCAAGAACCTCAACGGAATGGGATGGACACCGGTACCCTTTCCCCTACCTAGGAACTAGCGTGCCTGTGGAAAAAAAAAAAAAAAAAAAAAGGCCAAAAAGGAAGGGCAAAAGGGAGGGGGGGGGCGGCGGAGGGGGAAAGGAAAAAGGGGAGGATGGGATAGGGAACGGGGGATTGGGGGGTAATTAGGTTCGGTCTGAGGAAGTAGACCGACAGGTCTAATTCCTCAGACCAAGAGCCTCTTCACCACGCCAAGGAGCCCCCCTTGAAGAGGAACCAATTTCAAGAATGTTCTTTATATAATTTAACAGAGGTCACTGGCACATGTGAATTGTTCCACGAACCTTCATCTTGTATTAGTTGGTCACAAAGCAAAAAAAAAAAAATTAAGCTAATCTGATAAGGTCTGAAGATGTAAACAATATCTTATAAGGATAATAGTGGAAGACAAGATCAATATAAACAACAATGTGGCAGATATATCACATAGTTTCTAAATGTTCGCTAAAAAAAAATGAAAATTTTCAACACTACATAAAAGAAAGTTTTCAGTATTTCTCATTTTTTTTATTTTCAGGCATATTCTGTTTAAAATTCTCCATAAATTGTCTAGAAAAAAAAATGATTTTGTGATACAACAAAGATTATGTGTTTGAAGCTTAACAGAAGAGACATTGTTCCTTTTTGTTCTTTATAGACATTATCTAATTATTAATGTGGAAACCAGTTTATTTAATGAAATATATATAATGAAATAATATAAAATTTCCAATATTCAAAGAGAAACTCAATCAACACTAAAAGTTTATGACTTTGCATTTGGCAGGATTGATTTCGAGAAGCCAGTTTCTGGACCACATGTCCAGCCTGTCCAGGTCTCTTTGCAGTCCTGCCTCATCCTCATCCGATTTAATTCTTCTCATCAACTTCACATCATGAGAATGTTCCTCAACACGAATTGTTATATTACACTAAAATCAACGTTTGTCCTCTACTTTGTGGTATTTTCACAACAAGTAGATCACAATTCCCTGTGTAATAGTTCTACCGCGAATGTCTGAGATTGTGCAAGAGTCAAACACATTCTTCCTTTGTTTAGGACAATGACCGCGCGAAACACACGTTTTCTGTTCGTCTCCTGAAGCCAATCAGAGATCATCTGCCCACTTCGCCCTAGGCGCAGCCCCTAGTTTTTTTTTTCTCATTACATACTGTGTGCTGCAAATTTTTTTTTTATTCCGCGCACACTGACCACATAGACCCATTCTTTCATATGTAGGCCTACCAGCTTTATCTCACTAGATTTGAGGGCGCTAGAATGCTTCTTCGGATAGGCATTAGCCTATCCGAAAAAGCATTCTCCAATAATTGCTCTGAGTTCAACGTTTATAGTTTTTTAAGCAATTTAAATAAATCTTCAATTTTGTGCCGTAACAGCTTTTACAATGAGGATATATTCCATCTTCGAATGCCTCAACATTTATTTGATAAACTGGCAAATTAGTAATTATGCAGCACAAAATTTTGAAACGAGTTTTTGAAAAACACTCCAAGATTAAAATTGTGATGAATGGTTTGAAAAACCGACAAGTTGAAGATTGAGACACTTATGCAACATATGGGAATTTTTATTCAGGAAACGTTTCGCCACACAGTGGCTTCATCAGTCCAATGCAAAGTAGAAAGGCGTAAGGAGTGGAGGAGTTTGAGGTAATCAGTCCCTCAGCATGGAGTCGAAGTGCTCAGTCCATCAATCTTGTAGAATGTACAGCATAGGGCCGTAGACGTGGCTTATATACTATAGTGAGGTGAGGTGAAGCAGGAGGAGGTAGGGTCATAGTGGTACCATCCACTAGTCGAAGTAGGTCTTCGTCCAAAGGTTGGACAAGTGTTGAAGAATTCTTTGTAACAAGATCCCATGATGTTGCAGTGTCTGACAGTTGTGATGAATGGTTTGAAAAACCGACAAGTTGAAGATTGAGGCACTTATGAGACACCTCACTACAGTATATAAGCCACGTGTACGGCCCTATGCTGTACATTCTACAAGATTGATGGACTGAGCACATCGACTCCAGGCTGAGGGACTGATTACCTCAAACTCCTCCTCTCCTTACGCCTTTCTACTTTGTATTGGACTTATGAAGCCACTGTGTGGCGAAACGTTTCCTGAATAAAGATTCCCATATGTTGCGTAAGTGTCTCAATCTTCAAGATTAAAATTGTAAATAGATCAGAAAATTAATTGTCCAGCAATTACACGGATTCCATCGATTTCAAGTTTAAAGAAAAATATTACATTAACGAATTTCCTTGCCCACATATTAAACTTTATGAGTACTATCCTGGCAATAAGATGCAACACACATTAAGTGCTAACAAACTAAACTTTATGAGTACTATCCTGGCAGTAAGATGCATCATACATTATGTACTAACAAACTGAACTTTATGAGTACTATCCTGGTAGTGAGATCCATCACACATGAAGTATTAACCCCATGCTGTAGAGGTCGACTGAAATATATTCTATATGAATATATAATACACACTATTTTCACAAATAAAATTGGAATTTGTGTACCTACGCAAATGAATTTCACTCTCTGCCATTGTTGAAATAGGAGGCGACCTATTTTAATGTTTGCAACAAGGCTGTGGAGAGTTGTGGAAGGTATTGGAACCATCAGTCACATAGCATCTGAAAACATTAACTTTCCCAGTTATTTTTCCCTAGTTATCGTACATCTGATTTAAAAAATTGAAGCTGATCTGATATATCGTTATCGTTTTGTCAGAGAAATAACAAAGAAAAGTTTATAAAACAAGAAGAAAAAACTTTTTGGCAACTACTAAAAGTTCCTCCCATAGGGACACGTAATAGTAAAATTAATAATAATAATAATAATAATAATAATAATAATAATAATAATAATGATGATAATAAATGTAGTCGGGGAAGAGTGAATAATGGAAACAAAAAAGTAAATGTGGGAAGGAAGAATGAATGAAAATGAATAAAAGGAGGTAGAGAATGTGGGAAGGATCAGTGTGGCATTCAGAGTGTCCATAATAATTTATTCGACGAATGTGACACTCCCATATAGTTACGTCCTCCCGACCAGCGATCTGGCAGTTGAGAGTGTAACAAGAGGCGCCTCACAGCTGTGCAAATTGCTAGGCTCATCCAGCCAATCACAGCACAGATAAGCCCAGCAAATTTGTGAAGCGATGTTTGGGACACATGGCCTGACACTGTGCTGTTCACTGCTGCTTCGTACATTATTGGTTTGGCGAATGGTTCGTCATACAGTTCATTGCCTTGTTGGTCGAGAACTTTTATTGTATTTTGAACTTGCTGTGTGTGGGGTGTTTACCTGGAGAGGGTTTTGGGGGTCAACGCCATCGCGGCCCGGTCTGAGACTAGGCCTCATGGTGAACAGGGTCTGATCAGCCAAACTGTTACTGCTGGCTGCACACAAACTGCTGTATAGTCCTTGTGGCTTAGCGCTTCTTTTTGATTATAATAATAATAATGCACACAAACTCACGTACGAACCACGGCCCGGTTGGTCAGATACTGACTTTAGGCGCTTGTCCAGTGCCTTCTTGAAGACAGTCAGGGGTCTATTGGTAATCCCCCTTATGTGTGCTGGGAGGCAGTTGAACTGTCTTGGGCCACAGACACTTATTGTGTTGTCTGTCAGTGTACTCGTGGCGCGCCTTCTTTTAATCAGGGTATTGTTGCATCTCCTGCTGAGTCTTTTGCTTTCATAGGAAGTGATTTTCGTGTGCAGGTTTGGTACCAATCCCTCCAGGACCTTCCAAGTGTATATTATCATGTACCCCTCTCGCCTGCGTTCGAGGGAATACAGATCAAGGACATTCAACCATTCCCAGTAGTTTACGTGTCTTATTATACTTATGTGTGCCGTGAAAGTTCTTTGTACACTCTCCAGATCTTCAATGTCGTCAGCTTTAAAGGGGGCCGTTAGTGTACAGCAGTATTCCAGCCTAGAGAGCACAAGTGATTTGAAGAGAATCATCATGGGCTTGGCGTCCCTAGTTTTGAAGGTTCTCATTATCCATCCTATCATTTTCCTAGCGGATGAGGTAGATACATTGTTGTGGTCTTTGAAGGCGAGGTCTTCTGACATTATCACTCCCAGGTCCTTCACATTACTTTTCCGCTCTATTGTATGGTTAGAATTTGTCGTTAACCCTGACACATTTTTAATTTCTTAAAGTTTCCCACATCTGAGTAGTTGAAATTTCTCCTCTTTGAATTTCATATAGTTTTGAGTGGCCCAGTCGAAGATTTGGTTGATGTCCGCCTGGAGTCTCGCGGTGTCTTTGATGGAGGTCACTGCTGTGGCAATCCGGGTGTCATCCGCAAAGGAAGACACGGAGCTATGGCTTACATCTCTGTTTATGTCAGAAATGAGGATGAGGAATAGAATGGGAGCTAGTACTGTGCCTTGTGGAACAAAGCTTTTTTCCGTGGCTGCCTGGGAGTTTACTCTGTTATTATTACTCTTTGTGTTCTTGTGTTCTATTTGTCAGGAAGTTGCAGATCCATCTACCAACTTTCCCCGTCATTCCTTTATCATGCATTTTGTATGCTATTACACCATGGTCACACTTGTCGAGAGCTTTTGCAAAGACTGTGTGTACTACATCCATATTTTGTTTATCCTCTACTGCATCCAGGACCTTGTCATAGTGGTCCAGTAGCTGGGACAGGCAGGACCGACCTGCTTTAAACCCGTGTTTCCCTGGGTTGTGTAATTGATGGGTGTCTAGGTGGTTGGCGATTTTGCTTCTTAGAACCCTCTGAAAGATTTTTATGATATAGGATGTTAGTGCTATCTGTCTGTAGTTCTTTGCAATTGCTTTACTGCCCCCTTTGTGGAGTGGGGCTATGCTTGTTGTTTTTAGTGTGTGTGGGATGACCCCTGTGTCCATGCTCCCTCTGCATAAAATGCTGAAGGCACGCGATAGGAGCTTCTTGCAATTCTTGATGAACACGGAGTTCCACGAGTCTGGGCCTGGAGCAGAGTGCATGGGCATGTCATTAATTGCCTCTTCAAAGTCTTGTGGAGTTAGAATAATATCCGAGAGTTTTGGGATGACCCAATTTTGGGTTTCGTTTATAAAGAATTCATTTGGATTGTCGACCCTTAGTCTCGGCAGTGGCTCGCTGAACAATGAATCATATTGGGACTTTAGTATCACTCATTTCTTGACTGTCATCTGTGTATGTCCCATCCCACCTAAACAGGGGCCCAATACTGGATGTTGTTTTTCCCTTAGATCTGGCATAAGAGAAGAAGCATTTTTTTTCGATTTCCATTATGGCTTTTAGTTCTTCCTGTGATTCTTGTCTCCTGTAAGATTCCTTTAGTTTAAGTTCGATATTTGTAATTTCATTGATTTGCACCTCCCTTCGTATGTCAGATACATTGGCCCGACCCAACAGCTTTGTAACTCGTCGCCTTAGTCTGTATAGGGAACGTCTCTCTCTTTCTAGTTTACATGTTCTCTCTCGTTTTCTTAATGGAATGTGTCTTGAGCAGATCTCAAGAACCACAGAATTCATTTTTTCAAGGCAAATCTTCGGATCTGTGTTGTTTAGGACATCTTCCCAGCTTGACTCATTTAGGACATGGTTTACTTGATCCCATTTTATGTTTTTGTTATTGAAATTGAATTTCGTGAAGAGACCTTCATCACTGCTCACATTTTGCTGGTCTGGAGCCCTGTGCATACATGTCTTTGATACACTTATATCACGTATCAGATACTCATTGTTAGTGAAGATGAAGTCCAGCATATTTTCTAGTCTTGTAGGCTCTACTATTTGCTGATTTAAGGTGAATTTGGTGCAGAGGTTTAATAGTTCGTGTGTGTGTGAATTTTCATCTGAGCTGCCTCCCGGGGTGATCTCTGCTAAAACATTGTTTGCTATATACTCCTCCATTTTAGGTGTCTCAAGTTAAGTCTCGTAGTAGTAAGATGTTTGGGGCAGGAGTTGGGAGATTTTCCAGACAGTGGTCAAATTTCTCAAGCTTCTCCTGGAATTGCTGGGAAGTTGCATCTGGAGTGGAGGCTTGTATACTACCACAATAACAAGGTTGTGGTTTTCAATCTTTACGGCCAAAACTTCAACTACATCATTTGAGGTGGTTAGTAGTTCTGTGCAAATGAGCGACTCTGTGACATACAGGCCTACCTCCCCTTGTTGCCTGTTTAATCTGTTGCATTAGAATAGATTATAACCTGGGATCCATATTTCGTTGTCATGATCCTTTATGTGGGTCTCTGTGACTGCTGCAAACATTGCATTTGACTCCGTGAGCAGTGCCTTGATGTAAGGAATTTCGCTGCTTTTAGACGGCTTTAGACCCTGTATGTTTGTAGAGACAAATGTCGTTGTATTGGTGGAATTTAGGGGGGTTTTATTTGCTGGCTCTAATATCTGTTGTTCTGGAGTAGAGGCAAATGTCCGTGCCTCTGCTCCAGAAGTGTTTTCAGGTGGTGTAGGATTATTGTCATTTCTTGCCAGTCTTTTTTTCCTCCTGGCCCTAGAAAACCTCTGTCCCTGGAGAGGTTATGGCTCCTTTCTTTTGTTTCCCATAGTCTGGCTGGTCTGTATCTTCTAGTCCCCTTTAGATGATGTGCCTGGCAGAATGCATTGTAGCATTTTCTTTCATGGATTGATGAGTGACACATTTCTGGGTGAAATAAGTTACAAGAGGGAAAGCTGCACTCTTCTGTTGTCATGTGGGTGCTGCATTTTTTGGGATGGTCAAAGGTGCATGTCCCACCTGTTTTACCAGACATACCGTGCCTGCAGATACCCATGGCATAGTATTTACATAGGTTGTAATTCTGTTTGCTAGGATTTATTGTAGCTGCGTTCGGTGCTGGATCATTTGTTTTTCCTGTTTCCTCCCTATTTTTCACCCCTGTATGGACATCAGTGCTTCCACCAGGTTTTGCTGGCAGTGTGTCGACACTATTCCCTGATGCATCATCCCATTTTGATCCATCTCCAGCAGTATCTCTATTTTGAACCTCTCTGGGCTGAATAACGTTGTCTTCACTGTCCTCCAGGACAACAGTAGTACCCTCACGAGCTCTGTCTTCTAAGACATCACTAGGACCCTCTGGAGCACTTTCCTCCAGGACAACACTAGCACCCTCAGCACTGTCCTCCAGGACAGCACTAGCACCCTCAGCACTGTCCTCCAGGACAGCACTAGCACCCTCAGGAGGACACACCCTGCACTGTCCTCCACTAGCACCCTCAGCAGACAGCCCCGTCCCTACCACCCATCTTTGTTTCCCAGCTGTCATACCATGCTGACATGTCTTTCAAGAAGGATGTTTTATTGGTGTTCTTGTCTTTTAATATAGATGTCATTTCCTTATACAGGTGTATCTCGTATGGTGTATTTCGTGTTACTTGGTGTTTACCTGTGTGGTGAAACATATTTTCCTTCTCCGTTATTTGTCGTCCGCTTCTTTTATTTTCGGCCTGCATTTGAAAGCATATGTTTAGAATGATTTGACAAAGTTTCAATAAGATCGGCCAACAAACACCTGAGAAAAAAATCATTACTGATTTTGACATTTGGCAGCCAGTCCATCCGGTTTCACGATACTAGCGGCGCTGCGGACACTCCCCATTCGTAGAATATATCTAACCCGAATTACATGTGAAGTCAGTGAATGTAAGATAGCTTACCTTTATGCCTAAAAAGATACAGTTGGTGCGCTTTTGACACTAACCAAAATATCTGCCTTTTTACTCCCCACAAAATAAAAAAACATTTGAGATATTCCAAATTTTGTTACACACGATAATCAAACGCACTTTGTTTTATGTTCCCTATGAAAATCATTTCAATCTAATCTTTAGTAATGGAGGTATGGCAAGCAATAGGCTAAAATCTTACTTTTGAGATAATCGCGGTAAAGTGCGCACACCTCATTTACGTAAAAAGATTCTTGAAGTCGTTCTATTTTGGGCTTTTTCTACGCATTGTAAGGGATTTTTAAGTGTTTCCAGGGTTGAAATACCGTTTTCTTTGAGTACACCATAAAGGAAATAGAGAAAACCGTATATCTATAAGCAGGAACAAAGCTAGACAAAGGTCTCCGATGCCTTCACTCTCCGGTATAAAAGCACTGTGGAAAATTCTGGTGTAATTTTCTCATACTTATATTGTATCATGTAAATATGTAATTGATGTGTTGTTGTTGTTGGTCAAAAAATGTATTTGAAGGTAGAAGAGAACCAACAGAGAAGCCCTGTGCATGCACTGGGGTCCGAGAAGGGAGGCTTGGGCATGCATGGGCAGTCTCGTGGAGCATAGACCTATGACACGGTACCCCCATTAACATGGAACCAGGAAATTGGCGGTTCCGACGACCGAAACGTGATTAGTGGTCTCTCTTCATAATAGGAAGTGTTGTAACTGTTCTCGGCACATATTTTGGGACAGTAAGTCGTCGAAACCGTAATAATAGGGTGGAAACAACGGAAATTAGTAAACGAAGCAATAATGCCATGATGAACAAGTTCATTGGGGAGAATATCCGACTATTCAATCGACACTCATCGGGCTCAGATCTTAATGTATCAACCACTAACATGTGTACATTAATGGAACACTAAGTCGTCTTGTGAATTGTAGTGAAATCAGTGATAATAACACTTAGTTAAAAGAATGTGTAAAGAGAAACGAGTCGCCATTCTTCGAGTGAAGCACATGTAACCGTGCAGTCCTGTTCCGAGAGGGAGGTTTTTCAGTCTCCTTCTCTCAGTCGAGACAACAGGGTGATATAATAGCCCTGCTGGAAGAAGAATCTCATCGATTCGGCAGGACCTCTCGACAGAGGAGGAAATAAAGATATGGGATGCTGCCTCCCCGCCCACAGTTGAGTAAACCTTCTTATTACATAAGACTCATAACTGGCCAGTTAGGCGTTATAACAGGACAGGTACTGTGGGCTTTACAAAGATCTCCAGTGACCACCAATCATCGGGTAAGTGTTGGTCTTCTTTTATACATACAGTCCACAACTAATTTGTCTATTGGTGTTATCCAACCTTAATCTATAATACTGGTCCAGGACAGATGTGTTTAAGATTTGGGATGTCGAAGGGGTTACTTGCAGCGACCAGGAATGACTTATGTTTTCCTATACGTCTACACGGGGTAACTACTGCAAACAATATATGGATGTCACCTCCCAGTGAAATTATTTGTATGAATGTAAGAACAAAGTTCATACAGGTAAACTTATAAAATTTCCACAATCACACATTATTATTTTTGCCGTCATTATTATGCTTTTATCTCATGTATCTTATGTCTGACACAGCTAACAAGATAAACGACTTCTTCTCAACCATAGGATTTAATCTCGCCCATAAAATCCCATGTACCAATCCCCATGCCGGGGACTACCTAGATGGGAATTTCCCAAATTCCTTCTATCTTGCACCAACTGAGCCCACGGAAGTCACCGAGATTATAAAGCCACTTAAAAATAACTCAGGGAATCTGTCTCATGTCCCACCATTATTGTACAAGCGAGCGGCCCATGTCCTTTCGCATGCTATTTCATTACTTTTTAACAATTCACTAGAAACTAGCACCTTCCCGAAACTACTCAAGATGGCAAGGGTTACACCAATACATACAGGTGGTGACCCTACAGATTTAAAGAACAATAGGCCAATATCAAACTTAGCATTGCTATCCAAAATCTTTGAGAAACTCGTGCACAGGAGACTATATTCATTTATAATGGCACAAAACATACTCAACCCCTGTCAATTTGGATTCAGGAAAAATAAAAGCACTAATGATGCAATCATAAAAATGCTAGATCTGCTCTACACAGCACTGGAAAATAAGGAATATCCACTAGGAATTTTTATTGACCTAAGAAAAGCTTTTGACACAGTAGACCACGGCATCCTACTCCACAAACTTGACCATTATGGTATAAGAGGCCATGCGCTTGCATATTTCAAATCTTACCTTACTAATAGGTATCAGTATGTCACCATTAAAGACACAGCATCAACAACACGGCCACTTGATACTGGAGTTCCGCAGGGAAGTGTCCTTGGTCCCCTGCTCTTCTCAACCCCTCCTCATATACATCAATGATCTTCCAACCGTATCACAACACCTGAACTCCATTCTTTTTTGCTGACGACACGACTTATGTCATCTCTCACCCTAATCTTGCCACCCTCAACACCATTGTTAACGAGGAGCTGATCAAAATATCGACTTAGATGACAGCCAATAAACTTACGCTTAACACTGACAAAACCTACTATATTATGTTTGGTAGCAGAGCAGGAGTTGCACAAATTAACATTAAGGTCAACAACACTCTACTTGCCAGACATAATGAGGGCAAATTCCTAGGCCTATACCTCGACAACACCCTGAATTTCAGCACCCATATCCAACACATAACCAAAAAAGTATCCAAAACGGTTGGGATCCTCTCCAAGATACGATACTATGTGCCGCAAAATGCCCTTCTCACACTATACCACTCACTTATTTATCCATACCTCACCTATGCTATTTGTGCTTGGGGATCAACTGCAGCAACACACCTAAACCCAATAATAACCCAACAAAAAGCCGCATTATGAATAATCACTAAATCCCATCCCTGGCAACATCCCCCCCCCCCTCCCCACTTTTCATAGATCTAAACTTACTCCCTGTTCAGTACATCCACACTTACTACTGTGCAATCTACATCTACAGGACCTTAAATTCCAATATTATCCTTGACCTAAAACGTTTTCTTGATAGTTGTGACAGAACCCACAGGCATAACACCAGACACAAACATCTCTATGACATTCCCCGTGTCCGACTAAACCTTTACAAAAATTCAATGTATGTCAAAAGCCCTAAAATCTGGAACACCCTACCTGAAAACTCTAGAACTGCAGACATATTCATCACCTTCAAAACTACCATTAGAAAACATCTTATCTCCCTGATACAAACCATACCCCTGGCCGGGATTGAACCCGCGGTCATAGAGTCTCAAAACTCCAGCCTGTCGCGTTAGCCACTAGACCAGCTAGCCACAATAAAATTCATCCAACTAGGTATATTTCTACACCATAGGAAGGTTAGCACAGGCGCCTCTGTGACCACAAATGCAAGTTTTTACAGACGAATCTCCAGCTAGCTGGAGATTCGTCTGTAAAAACCTCCAGCTAGCTGGAGATTCGTCTGTAAAAACTTGCATTTGTGGTCACAGAGGTGCCTGTGCTAACCTTCCTATGGTGTAGAAATATACCTAATTGGATGAATCTTATTGTGGCTAGCTGGTCTAGTGGCTAACGCGACGGGCTGGAGTTTTGAGACTCTATGACCGCGGGTTCAATCCCGGCCGGGGGTATGGTTTGTTTGCAATCGTGTCATTACGATTTCTTGACTCCCTGATACACCCCGTCAACTAATTACATGAATATCACCTGGTGGTTCACACTTACACTCACTCACCCATTTGACCATAAACAGAAATATCAATATCAATCTTAAAATAATGAATCCTAACTAGTCATAAGTTGGCCTGTGATACTCCAATACTGAAACTATGTATTGTGCCAAAACAAAAGCATTCACATTGCTAAATTCACAAATTAGTATTTAGTCACTTAGCCATAAAACAACTTTAACAAATTTAAGAATTAATCTAAGTCTGCCCGAAATGCCTAGCCATGCTAGGTGTTCTAGTGGTACCCTCTGTAATTATTATTTTGCTACATGTAAACCACACAGTAACCAAATTCTGTAAACTCAGCATTGTAATCCTTATAGAGAATAAACTTTGAATTGAATTATTGAATAAATAGTATAAGCAGATAAAGTGTATTATTAATAATAGCAATCATAGTACTAGTGTGAGAGAGCACAACTTTGTAGTACCCACAGTCAGTGGCCAGGCTTCAAACACCTTTTATTGTACAGCAATAAAGGAATGGAACAGACTACCGGCACATGTCGAAGCCAGTCATAGCATGAACCAGTTCAAGAAGAGTGCCAAAAGGTGCCTGATGAATGTAGCTGCAGAAAGGGAGGGGAATGATTTCTATTTTTTTAGCTAACACACGCATAATTTTACCTTATTCCTAGTAATGACCCTCGTATTGTAGATAGTCTTTTTAGTATGATAATAAGATGTTATCTCCATTACAGAATAATAATAAGATATTATGACCTTCATATTACAATAATAAGGTAAAAGGACCCCAATGGAAATAAGTCACTCTGTCTGACTTTTGTGGGTTATCCCAGGTACTTTACACATATGTTGCTATGTATGATAATCTACGTAACTGTATTTGTGTATACCTGAATAAACTTACTTTCTTAGCATGAAGACATTTGTTGGGAGTCCCAAACTGCTGATCAAGCAATTATCATCGTCCTTGGCTGCCTCTTGGCTCCTCCCACCTCTGCAATAAGCCCCTCCCACACTGTACATATTGTTGAGTGCTAAATTTAGTGTATTAGAAAGAAAAATAGACAGAAAAGTAAATAAAGAAATTATCTCACGCGGTCACGAACGCTTTTTTACCTTGCGCCTTGTAAGATAATAAGTTTCAAATTGCTATAATTTGCTTTAGAAACGTCATATTAAATAAGGCACAATACCGTGACTGGAACGATACACAAATAACCCGCACATAGAAGAGAGGAGCTTACAACGACGTTTCGGTCCGACTTGGACCATTTACAAAGTGTGACTTTGTAAATGGTCCAAGTCGGACCGAAAAGTCGTCGTAAGATCCTCTCTTCTATGTGCGGGTTATTTGTGTATAGGTCTACATAATCTACGGGAGGTAGAGGAAGATTAAGGTCCTGATTGATTTTATTTCGTAGAACGTCGATAGCTTGTGTGATACCTACTTTAGTGAAAAGGGAAGTCATGTCCAAACTGCTGAGTTTCTTGTTACAGATGGAGAAGTTTCGGATGATGTTGGGAAGGTCGCCTGAATGCTTAAGATGAGCGGAGCTGATGGGCCCCAGAAGGCAGGAAAGATGTTTGGCAAGAACTCCGGCTAGTTTGTGTGGTGCACTGCCTATACCTGATGTGATACGTCTGAGAGTGCTAGTTTAGGTTTGCTGGGTATCTAGTACATAAGTTTCTTCCCTCCACTAGTGCCTCTCAGTATTTGTCTGGTTTTATATAGGAAATCTTTGGTGAGTGTCTCCAACTTTTGAAAGACCAGTACACATACGAACCCAACAACATTCAACAAAAATTCCAAAATTCCTCCAGTCATCCCACGAAATTCAGGGACTCCCGATTAGTGATCAAAGAACCTAATTTCTGCAAACGCAAGTGCTTTAAATCAGCATTAATCGCCGTTTCTAAAACAATTAAGCAAAATAAAGGCAGCTTCACCATCTCTGAAGTTTTAGCGAGAAACCTGAAAATAGTAAACCCTGCCATCACATAGTCTCTGCTGCTAATACTACTCGGGCACATTATAGAAGAGGAACGCTGAAACAGACCTTCTTGAATCCAACCCACCAATATTTGTCTGACCTATTTTTATGCTACCCAAGTAATAGCTTTTATACCTTTACTCATGTGCAAGTTGAGTGTTCTACCATATTGTATTACTACGACTACTACTAAAACTAATATTACTATTACTACTACTACTACCACTAGTTGAAGAATTGAGACACTTATGCAACATATGGGAATCATTACTGAAGAAACGTTTCACCACACAATGGCTTCATCAGTCTTATACAAAGCAGGAAGGTATGAGGAGAAGAGGAGTTTGAGGTAGTCAGTCCCTCAGCCAGGAGTCGATGTGTTCAGTCCATCAATCTTGTAGAAAGTACAATACAGGGCCGTAGCAGTGGCTTTTATACTGTAATCAGGTAAGGCGAAGGAGGAGGAAACGTTTCGCCAAATTCACCATGTCGTATTAAACTGTGATTTTTACCAAAATGTTGCCAGATTCGTAAACTCTTTCTGTCAATAAAACTCATTTTCCATATTTTTCAATTGCTTTCGTATTCCGCGCGTAACCGCAGGTCGCAGGCCCATTAATTTTAATGGATAAATGGATTAGAACATTATCTGACAAACTGTTACATAACCAGAAACAGGCTAGATGCTCGAGATGTCTATACTTTACAGATATCGTTTTTTGTAACATCCAGTTTGAATACCAGCCTTCCTGAGCAGTTTGTATATTAATGAAACAACGATATAAGTGGTATTGAATAATTAACCAAACTGCGGCATGGCCGGAGATCGATGCTGCAACATCTTGTCTCGCCCCATGGGAAGCAAAACAACGTTCGTGACGCTTTAATCACTTGACCAACAATCCTTAAAATACCATGCACATAGTAGAACTGGAGCATGATTCATGGTACGAGGATATATGTGGCCATGGTAAACTCAGAGCTAATGAAACAATTGTCGATTTAGCGCTTTTTTTTTTTAATATAATAACCAGAGTTAATTTCAACCTACTCCCATTTGAATACCAACCTTCACGAAGTCTATATATTAATGAAGCAAGGAAAAAACGTAGTTTTCTAGGATTGGTGGTCCAGTGGGTTCGATTCCCAGTCAGAGAAGAAACATTGTGCGTGTTTCTTTCCACCTGTTGTCTATGTTCCCCATCAATAAAATAGGTACCTGGGTGTTAGCGACTGGTGTGGGTCGCATCCTGGGACACTGACCTAATTTGCCCGACATGCGGAGCATAACAAGGGACTTTCTATATAGTAGTATGTCATTGTTGCCAGCTAGGACTGTATACCTTGTACATGTACTTGTAGTAAATAAAGATATTATTTTTATTATTATTATTGCTGTCTTGCTTCCCACGGTGCGGAACAAGGTGGTGCTGTATCGATCCCCGGCCATGCTGCAGCTTCGTTAATATATATATATATATATATATATATATATATATATATATATATATATATATATATATATATATATATATATATATATATATATATATATATTTTTTTATTATCACACCGGCCGATTCCCACCAAGGCAGGGTGGCCCGAAAAAGAAAAACTTTCACCATCATTCACTCCATCACTGTCTTGCCAGAAGGGTGCTTTACACTACAGTTTTTAAACTGCAACATTAACACCCCTCCTTCAGAGTGCAGGCACTGTACTTCCCATCTCCAGGACTCAAGTCCGGCCTGCCGGTTTCCCTGAATCCCTTCATAAATGTTACTTTGCTCACACTCCAACAGCACGTCAAGTATTAAAAACCATTTGTCTCCATTCACTCCTATCAAACACGCTCACGCATGCCTGCTGGAAGTCCAAGCCCCTCGCACACAAAACCTCCTTTACCCCCTCCCTCCAACCCTTCCTAGGCCGACCCCTACCCCGCCTTCCTTCCACTACAGACTGATACACTCTTGAAGTCATTCTGTTTCGCTCCATTCTCTCTACATGTCCGAACCACCTCAACAACCCTTCCTCAGCCCTCTGGACAACAGTTTTGGTAATCCCGCACCTCCTCCTAACTTCCAAACTACGAATTCTCTGCATTATATTCACACCACACATTGCCCTCAGACATGACATCTCCACTGCCTCCAGCCTTCTCCTCGCTGCAACATTCATCACCCACGCTTCACACCCATATAAGAGCGTTGGTAAAACTATACTCTCATACATTCCCCTCTTTGCCTCCAAGGACAAAGTTCTTTGTCTCCACAGACTCCTAAGTGCACCACTCACTCTTTTTCCCTCATCAATTCTATGATTCACCTCATCTTTCATAGACCCATCCGCTGACACGTCCACTCCCAAATATCTGAATACGTTCACCTCCTCCATACTCTCTCCCTCCAATCTGATATTCAATCTTTCATCACCTAATCTTTTTGTTATCCTCATAACCTTACTCTTTCCTGTATTCACCTTTAATTTTCTTCTTTTGCACACCCTACCAAATTCATCCACCAATCTCTGCAACTTCTCTTCAGAATCTCCCAAGAGCACAGTGTCATCAGCAAAGAGCAGCTGTGACAACTCCCACTTTGTGTGTGATTCTTTATCTTTTAACTCCACGCCTCTTGCCAAGACCCTCGCATTTACTTCTCTTACAACCCCATCTATAAATATATTAAACAACCACGGTGACATCACACATCCTTGTCTAAGGCCTACTTTTACTGGGAAAAAATTTCCCTCTTTCCTACATACTCTAACTTGAGCCTCACTATCCTCGTAAAAACTCTTCACTGCTTTCAGTAACCTACCTCCTACACCATACACTTGCAACATCTGCCACATTGCCCCCCTATCCACCCTGTCATACGCCTTTTCCAAATCCATAAATGCCACAAAGACCTCTTTAGCCTTATCTAAATACTGTTCACTTATATGTTTCACTGTAAACACCTGGTCCACACACCCCCTACCTTTCCTAAAGCCTCCTTGTTCATCTACTATCCTATTCTCCGTCTTACTCTTAATTCTTTCAATTATAACTCTACCATACACTTTACCAGGTACACTCAACAGACTTATCCCCCTATAATTTTTGCACTCTCTTTTATCCCCTTTGCCTTTATACAAAGGAACTATGCATGCTCTCTGCCAATCCCTAGGTACCTTACCCTCTTCCATACATTTATTAAATAATTGCACCAACCACTCCAAAACTATATCCCCACCTGCTTTTAACATTTCTATCTTTTATCCCATCAATCCCGGCTGCCTTACCCCCTTTCATTTTACCTACTGCCTCACGAACTTCCCCCACACTCACAACTGGCTCTTCCTCACTCCTATAAGATGTTATTCCTCCTTGCCCTATACACGAAATCACAGCTTCCCTACCTTCATCACATTTAACAATTCCTCAAAATATCCTTCCATCTTCCCAATACCTCTAACTCTCCATTTAATAACTCTCCTCTCCTATTTTAACTGACAAATCCATTTGTTCTCTAGGCTTTCTTAACTTGTTAATCTCACTCCAAACTTTTCTTATTTTCAACCAAAATTTGTTGATAACATCTCACCCACTCTCTCATTTGCTCTCTTTTTACATTGCTTCACCACTCTCTTAACTTCTCTCTTTTTCTCCATATACTCTTCCCTCCTTGCATCACTTCTACTTTGTAAAAACTTCTCATATGCTAACTTTTTCTCCCTTACTACTCTCTTTACATCATCATTCCACCAATCGCTCCTCTTCCCTCCTGCACCCACTTTCCTGTAACCACAAACTTCTGCTGAACACTCTAACACTACATTTTTAAACCTACCCCATACCTCTTCGACCCCATTGCCTATGCTCTCATTAGCCCATCTATCCTCCAATAGCTGTTTATATCTTACCTAACTGCCTCCTCTTTTAGTTTATAAACCTTCACCTCTCTCTTCCCTGATGCTTCTATTCTCCTTGTATCCCATCTACCTTTTACTCTCAGTGTAGCTACAACTAGAAAGTGATCTGATATATCTGTGGCCCCTCTATAAACATGTACATCCTGAAGTCTACTCAACAGTCTTTTATCTACCAATACATAATCCAACAAACTACTGTCATTTCGCCCTACATCATATCGTGTATACTTATTTATCCTCTTTTTCTTAAAATATGTATTACCTATAACTAAACCCCTTTCTATACAAAGTTCAATCAAAGGGCTCCCATTATCATTTACACCTGGCACCCCAAACTTACCTACCACACCCTCTCTAAAAGTTTCTCCTACTTTAGCATTCAAGTCCCCTACCACAATTACTCTCTCACTTGGTTCAAAGGCTCCTATACATTCACTTAACATCTCCCAAAATCTCTCTCTCTCCTCTGCATTCCTCTCTTCTCCAGGTGCATACACGCTTATTATGACCCACTTCTCGCATCCAACCTTTACTTTAATCCACATAATTCTTGAATTTACACATTCATATTCTCTTTTCTCCTTCCATAACTGATCATTTAACATTACTGCTACCCTTCCTTTGCTCTAACTCTCTCAGATACTCCAGATTTAATCCCATTTATTTCCCCCCACTGAAACTCTCCTACCCCCTTCAGCTTTGTTTCGCTTAGGGCCAGGACATCCAACTTCTTTTCATTCATAACATCAGCAATCATCTGTTTCTTGTCATCCGCACTACATCCACGCACATTTAAGCAACCCAGTTTTATAAAGTTTTTCTTCTTCTCTTTTTTAGTAATTGTATACAGGAGAAGGGGTTACTAGCCCATTGCTCCCGGCATTTTAGTCGCCTCATACGACACGCATGGCTTACGGAGGAAAGATTCTTTTCCACTTCCCCATGGACAATAGAAGAAATAAAAAAGAACAAGAGCTATTTAGAAAAAGGAGAAAAACCTAGATGTATGTATATATATATATGCATGTGCGTGTCTGTGAAGTGTGACCAAAGTGTAAGTAGGAGTAGCAAGATATCCCTGTTATCTTAGCGTGTTTATGAGACAGAAAAAGAAACCAGCAATCCTACCATCATGCAAAACAGTTACAGGTTTTTGTTTCACAGTCATCTGGCAGGACGGTAGTACTTCCCTGGGTGGTTGCTGTCTACCAACCTACTACCTATAATGTATATATGTATATATGTATATATATATATATATATATATATATATATATATATCACACACACACACACACACACATACACACACACACACACACACACACACACACACACACACACACACACACACACAATACACACACACACTATACACACACAAACACACACATACACACACACACACACTAAACACACACACACTACACACACTCACACACACACACACACACACACACACACACACACACACACACATACACACACACACATATACACACACACATACACCCCCTCACACACACACATACACACACACACACACACACACACACACACACACACACACACACACACACACACACACACACATAGGAACAAGCACTTGTAAGCTGTAGTACACATGCAGGATTTCACACCGTCCTGTGAACTGACCATCTGAACCTTGCTCCTCTCCCCTCCTCTTCCTCTCCTAGGTAGAGACCTATCTCTACCTTTCTCACTCTTTACCTATATCTCTCTCTCTACCTATCACTCTCTACCTATCTCTCTCTCTCTCTTCCCTCTCCCATCTCTCCCCTCTAACATCTCTTACCTCTAACACCTCCCCCCCTCTAACATCTCTCCCCCTCTAACATCTCTCCTCCCATTATCTCTCCCCTCTCCCTTTCCCCATCTCTCTCCCCTCCTCCCTCCCTCTCCCCCTAGCCTCTCTCCCCTCACTCTTCCTCTCCCCTCTCTTCCTCCCCTCCCCTCTCCCCCCTCTCCCCCTCCCCTCTTTCTCTCTTTCTCTCTCTCCCTCCCTCTCCATCTCCCTCCCTCCCTCTCCATCTCCCTCTCTCCCTCTCCATCTCCCTCTCTCCCTCTCCATCTCCCTCTCTCTCTCTCTCTCTCTCTCTCTCTCTCTCTCTCTCTCTCTCTCTCTCTCTCTCTCTCTCTTGCTCTCTTATTTTCCTTCTAACTCTCCCCTCTCCTCCCTTCCCCCTTTCTCTCTCTCTCTCTCTGTCCCTCTCTCTCTCTCCATCTCTTCTCCATTTTTCCCTCCTTACTCTCCCCCTCTCCTTCCCTTCCCTTCTCTCTCTCTTGCCCCCTCTCACACACTCTCTCCCCCTTTCCCTTCTCACTCTTCCCCTCTCTCTCTCCTTCTACCTTTCCCTTCTCTCTTCTCTCACAAAAAGAAAAAAAAAATGGTGGGGACTCGCAGGAACCAAGGATCAGATGAGAATGGTTCTGGTAGGGAGGAGTGGATGAAGGAGCAGTGGAAAAGGATGGAACAAGAGTGGGAGAGAAAATTAGGAGAGCTTTCTGAAAAAATGGAGAAAGAGCTCTCTGTGAAATTGGAAAAGAGGTTGGAGAAGGAGACAAAGTATTGGAGGCACAAGTCGAAACTGCAGTAGCCAAGATAAGGGTCCTAGAAGTTGAGATAAATAGGCTGAAGCGAGTTACAGGGGCAGTGACCAGAGAAGACACAGCATATGAAGCTGCGAGGCCGAACAGGAAGGAAGGAATTATGAATTATGCTAAGGTCATATCAGCCTGCCAAGGAGGACCAAGGAGTGAAAGGGAAGAACAGCTGGTTGCAGATGGAGAGGGTGATAGGTCGAATGCTGAGGCACAACCATGCTATCAAGAGCCACTGGAAAAATCAAGGGAGAAACTGACCACATACAGGCAGGATCCAGAGTCACAGAGGGTGAGGCAATGGGAGGAGGAAAGGGCAAAATCAGTGTTTATCCATGGGCTTCAAGAGAGAGAGGAAAGGACACACACTGAAAGGCAGCAGGAAGAAAGAAAGGAGATTGAGAAAATCATCACGGAAATAGGTGAAGAGATGGACGAGATTGTAAATTTTCAGAGAATAGGGGGGTACTCGAAGGGGAGAAACCGACCAATCAAGCTGATTCTCAGGACGGAAACAGTGTGGAACAGGATCCTCCAAGAGAAACCACGACTGAAATACTCGGAAGAGTACAAGAGGGTGTTCCTAGACAGAGACAGAACAAAATCAGAACGACAGCAGCTGAGGGAGAGGACAAAAAAGCGAAAGGAGCTAGGAAAAGAGACAAGGATGGAACCAGCAGAGGTCAGTCAGAGCAGAACAGAACAGCAAGGGCAAGCACACACACAACTATTCTCAGAACCATACAACCTATCACACCATCCCAACACACACTACAATCCATACCCACAGCCTCCACCCAACACTGAGCTATAGAATCCCACAGTATGCCACCAGGTCTCCCACCCTCACAGGCCCACCAAACCACAGTGTTGGAAAGGAAACTGAAGGTATGGTACACAAACGCTGATGGAATAACAAATAAGTGGGAGGAGTGGCATGAAAGAGTCAAGGAAGCATCACCAGACATCATAGCTCTCACAGAAACCAAGCTTACAGGTATGATAACAGATGCCATCTTTCCAACGGGATACCAAATCCTGAGGAAAGACAGAGGGAACAGGGGGGCTGGAGGAGTGGCATTGCTGATCAAAAATCGCTGGAATTTTGATGAGCTGGAGAGAGGAGATAGCGGAGAAGAAAGTGATTACATAGCGGGAACGCTTCACTCTGGAGGTCCCAAGGTGGTAATAGCAGTGATGTATAACCCACCACAGAACAGCAGGAGGCCAAGGCAAGAGTACGACGAGAGCAATAGAGCGATGGTTTACACACTGGCTAGAGTGGCCAGAAGAGCTCATGCATGCAGGGCAAAGCTCCTGATCATGGGTGACTTAACCACAAGGAGATCGATTGGGAGAACTTGGACCCACATGGGAGCCAAGATACATGGAGGGCTAAGATGATGGAGGTGGTACTGGAAAACTTCATGTGCCAACACGTAAGGGACACTACAAGAGAGAGAGGAGAGGATGAACCAGCAAGGCTGGACTTAGTATTCACCTTGAGTAGTGCAGATATCGAGGACATCACATGTGAAAGACCCCTTGGGGCCAGTGACCATGTGGTTTTAAGCTTCGAATACACAGTAGAGCTACAAGTGGAGGGAGAAGCAGGAAGGCCAGGACGAATGAAGCCAAACTACAAGAAAGGGGACTACACAGGAATGAGGAACTTCCTGAACGGGGTTCAGTGGGACAGAGAACTGGCAGGGAAGGCAGTTAATGAGATGATGGAATATGTAGCAACAAAATGCAAGGAGGCTGAGGAGAGGTTTGTACCCAAGGGTAACAGGAATAATGAAAAAACCAGGATGAGCCCATGGTTTACCCAAAGGAGCAGGGAGGCAAAAACCAAGTGTGCTAGGGAATGGAAGAAATATAGAAGGCATGGGACCCAGGAGAATAAGGAGAGCAGTCGTAGAGCCAGAAACGAATATGCACAGATAAGAAGGGATGCCGAAAGACAATATGAAAATGACATAGCAGCGAAAGCCAAATCTGACCTGAAACTGTTGTACAGCCACATCAGGAGGAAAACAACAGTCAAGGACCAGGTAATCAGGCTAAGGAAGGAAGGAGGAGAGACAAGAAATGACCGTGAAGTATGTGAGGAACTCAAGAGATTCAAAGAAGTGTTCACAGAGGAGACAGAAGGGGCTCCAGAAAGACGGAGAGGTGGGGCACACCAACATGTGCTGGACACAGTGCACACAACCGAGGAAGAAGTGAAGAGGCTTCTGAGTGAGCTAGATACCTCAAAGGCAATGGGGCCAGATAACATCTCCCCATGGGTATTGAGAGAGGGAGCAGAGGCGCTATGTGTACCCCTAACAACAATATTCAATACATCTATCGAAACAGGGAGATTGCCTGAGGCATGGAAGACAGCAAATGTAGTCCCAATCTTTAAAAAAGGAGACAGACATGAAGCATTAAACTACAGACCAGTGTCACTGACATGTATAGTATGCAAAATCATGGAGAAGATTATCAGGAGAAGAGTGGTGGAACACCTAGAAAGGAACGATCTCATCAACAGCAGCCAACATGGTTTCAGGGACGGGAAATCCTGTGTCACAAACCTACTGGAGTTCTATGACATGGTGACAGCAGTAAGACAAGAGAGAGAGGGGTGGGTGGATTGCATTTTCTTGGACTGCAAGAAGGCGTTTGACACAGTTCCACACAAGAGATTGGTGCAAAAACTGGAGGACCAAGCAGGGATAACAGGGAAGGCACTACAATGGATCAGGGAATACTTATCAGGAAGACAGCAGTGAGTCATGGTACGTGGCGAGGTGTCAGAGTGGGCACCTGTGACCAGCGGTGTCCCACAGGGGTCAGTCCTAGGACCAGTGCTGTTTCTGGTATTTGTGAACGACATGACGGAAGGAATAGACTCTGATGAGGTGTCCCTGTTTGCAGATGACGTGAAGTTGATGAGAAGAATTCACTCGATCGAAGACCAGGCAGAACTACAAAGGGATCTGGACAGGCTGCAGACCTGGTCCAGCAATTGGCTCCTGGAGTTCAATCCCACCAAGTGCAAAGTCATGAAGATTGGGGAAGGGCAAAGAAGACCGCAGACGGAGTACAGTCTAGGGGGCCAGAGACTACAAACCTCACTCAAGGAAAAAGATCTTGGGGTGAGTATAACACCAGGCACATCTCCTGAAGCGCACATCAACCAAATAACTGCTGCAGCATATGGGCGCCTAGCAAACCTCAGAACAGCATTCCGACATCTTAATAAGGAATCATTCAGGACCCTGTACACCGTGTACGTTAGGCCCATATTGGAGTATGCGGCACCAGTTTGGAACCCACACCTAGCCAAGCACGTAAAGAAACTAGAGAAAGTGCAAAGATTTGCAACAAGACTAGTCCCAGAGCTAAGAGGTATGTCCTACGAGGAGAGGTTAAGGGAAATCAACCTGACGACACTGGAGGACAGGAGAGATAGGGGGGACATGATAACGACATACAAAATACTGAGAGGAATTGACAAGGTGGACAAAGACAGGATGTTCCAGAGATTGGACACAGTAGCAAGGGGACACAGTTGGAAGCTGAAGACACAGATGAATCACAGGGATGTTAGGAAGTATTTCTTCAGCCACAGAGTAGTCAGTAAGTGGAATAGTTTGGGAAGCGATGTAGTGGAGGCAGGATCCATACATAGCTTTAAGCAGAGGTATGATAATGCTCACGGCTCAGGGAGAGTGACCTAGTAGCGATCAGTGAAGAGGCGGGGCCAGGAGCTCGGACTCGACCCCCGCAACCTCAACTAGGTGAGTACAACTAGGTGAGTACACACACACACACACACACACACACACACACACACACACACACACACACACACACACACACATATTTCAATAGGTCGGCGGTCTCCCACCGAGGCAGGGTGACTCAAAAGAAAGAAAATCCCCAAAAAGAAAATATTTTCATCATCATTCAACACTTTCACCTCACTTACACATAATCACTGTCTTTACAGAGGTGCCCAGATACAACACTTTAGAAGCATATATAAAGATATATAACATATCCCACCAAACTGCCAATATCCCAGACCCCTCCTTTATTTAAGTTTTTTCTCTATTAAACTATGCATTATTTTGTGTAATTAAGGATTTTTCAAACTTTGAATATTTTTTGTGTCCTTAAATCTCATAGAGCTCTAGAACGGACTAGTGCAATGTTAGTTTTCTCTATTGCTCTAGGTTTTCCCAGTGTTATTCAAGGTTTTTACATTTAGTTTACTATTACGCTGTGCATTCTTTTGTATAATTAACTATTTTTTTACTTAAAATCTTAAAATACAGTTCGTAGGGATCAGGAACAGATTAATCGTAATTACATACAATCCAGTGGGTAAATTAGGCTCAGGTCATGACCAAATTGGGTCGCAACCAGAGTTTTTGAATGAATTATGGTCGTGACCAGAGGTCACAACACGGCAGTATCCTGAAGAGGCAGGGTGGCCCGAAAAGAAAAACAAAACTTTCTCTTTTCAACTTTAATAATGAACATAAAAGAAGGAGTTTCTAGCCTCTTGCTCCCGGCATTTTAGTCTCCTCTTACAGCAGGCATGGCTTATGGAGGAAGAATTTTGTTCCACTTTCCCAAGGATATACGTATATGTCGTGCCAAATTAGCAAAATTGGTAAATTAGCAAGAAATCATTTAAAATTAAGTCATTTCAAAAGTTTTCTTTTATACATTGAAAGATATATTTTCTCATTTACGTCAGTAGTGTTACTGAATCCCTATGTAATATACTTGTGTAGTGTATGTAGTTAGTACTAGCTGTATTTTATATAGGCTTCCTGTCCAGTTAGGCTCAGTGGCTAGCTGTAACATCATGCAGCCGCACACGTGAGCACTTGCTTGCAGGCCTCCTTTTTATTCCGACTGTAGGCATAGGGACGGCAAGGCATGGCTCCTGGGTTCCCCTCTCACAAGACGCTAATATAAGTTACGAACTGTCCAACGAATGTATTCCTTACTCTAATATCTCCTCAAGAATCCAGTTAACAAATGGTGGCAGTGGTGGTCATGTAAATTTGATACTTATGCAAATGTACGGAGATTAACTTCTACCAGCCGACGGACATTGTGTGTTAACTGCATGGCAGCCTAGCCAAGCTAACTACCACACTCACCCACAACCTCACATCTACCCAAAGCCAGCGTCCACCAGCGTCTACACAATTTCATGGTCAGTTTTGTGTGCCTTATCTGCTTATTTGCTTTTAACTTTCAAGGATTAGATCAGGGTTTTGCAAATTAAACCAATCTGTGGGGGAGATCCTAAATCATCCATCCTGCCTGCGTCCTAAACCATTCAGCCTGCCTAAGTCCTAAGCCAGCCTAGCCAGCTTCCCGATTTAATGCAATCACAGCCAGTGTTTACTGCCTTAAGCCAGCAAACCAACCCAGTCGAGTGTGAGAAGTAAGCCAGTTCCAGTATTACTCTGTACTACCAGTAAAAACCACTGATCAGAGTGATATTCACCATCCTTGTGGTATTTTGTGGGTTTTAAGCCAGCCCGGCTTTGCATATTCACATGCCTAGTATTGTAGGTGCCAGCCAGAGCACGCGGGTTGCCACTCACCAGCCAGCCAAACACCACCACCCACGCAAGCTCTGCCACCCACACAAAGCCATAACCATGTGTGGCTTATTCCACCCATATACCGGTCCTAGCATCTTATTTTATGGCTCACATGGCAGGTCAAGACTTATGAGTTGTTCTTCCGGTGGCCTGGTGGCTAAAGCTCCCGCTTCACACACGGTGGGCCCGGGTTCGATTCCCGGCGGGTGGAAAAATTCGACACGTTTGCTTACACCTGTTGTCCTGTTCACCTAGCAGCAAATAGGTACCTGGGTGTTAGTCGACTGGCGTGGGTCGCATCCTGGGGGACAAGATTAAGGACCCCAATGGAAATAAGTTAGACAGTCCTCGATGACGCACTGACTTTCTTGGGTTATCCTGGGTGGCTAACCCTCCGGGGTTAAAAATCCGAACAAAATCTTATCTTCACTGTTGTGCGCCAGCGTTAAATCCTGCTATGTGTAATTCTCTGAGAAAGCACAGATTTCTCTGAGAATTAGACGAGCGAGAAGAGTGGAGAGTGACACGGCCAGCCCACGAGAGGTCCACTACCATCCTGTCCTCTTCACCACCACCAGTGTCCTCTCAAGTTCTAATTTTCATGCAGAGACAATTGTGAGTGTTGACATATTTCTAAATCTATAGTGAATTACTTGTGATATTCAGAGACTTGCGCCTTAGTATAAACTCAGTGCAATTTGACTCTCTGCAGTCATTTCAGTGTCATATTCCTGGAGTTACCTGGAGAGAGTCCCGGGGGTCAACGCCCCCGCGGCCCGGTCTGTGACCAGGCCTCATGGTGGATCAGGTCCTGATCAACAAGGCTGTTACTGCTGGCTGCACGCAATTCAACGTACGAGCCACAGCCCGGCTGGCCAGGTACCAACTTTAGGTGCCTGTCCAGTGCCTGCTTGAAGACACACAGGGGTCTATTGGTAATCCCCCGTATGTATGCTGGGAGGCAGTTGAACAGTCTTGGGCCCCTGACACTTATCATGTTGTCTCCTAGCGTGCTAGTGACACCCCTGCTTTTCATTGGGGAGATGTTGCATCGTCTGCCGAGTCTTTTGCTTTCGAAAAGTATGATTTTCGTGTGCAAGTTTAGTACTAGTCCCTCTAGGATTTTCCAGGTGTATATAATCATGTATCTCTCCCGCCTGCATTCCAGGTAATACAGGTTCAGTAACTTCAAGCGCTCCCAGTAATTGAGGTGTTTTATCTCAGCTATGCGTGCAGTGAAGGTTCTCTGTTCATTTTCTAGGTTAGCAATTTCACCTGCCTTGAAAGGTGCTGTTAGTGTGCAGCAATATTCCAGCCTAGATAGATCAAACGACCTAGTTTTGAAGGTTCTCATTATCCATCCTGCCATTTTTCTAGCAGATGCGATTGATACAATGTTATGGTCCTTGAAGGTGAGATCCTCTGACATGATCACTCCTAGGTCTTTGACGTTAGTTTCTCGCTCTATTGTGTGGCTGGAATTTGTTTTGTACTCTGATGAAGTTTTAATTTCCTCATGTTTACCATATCGGAGTAATTGAAATTTCTCATCGTTGAACTTCATATTGTTTTCTGCAGCCCATTGAAAGATTTGGTTGATGTCTGCCTGGAGCCTTGCAGTGTCTGCAATGGAAGACACTGTCATGCAGATTCGGGTGTCATCTGCAAAGAAAGACACGGTGCTTAGGCTTACATCCTTGTCTATGTCAGAAATGAGGATGAGGAACAAGATGGGAGCAAGTACTGTGCCTTGCGGAACAGAGCTTTTCACCGTAGCCGCCTCAGACTTGACTCTGTTGACTACAACTCTTTGTGTTCTATTTGTGAGGAAGTTATAGATCCATCTACCAGCTTTTCTTGTTATTTCTTTAGCACGCATTTTGTGCGCTATTATGCCATGGTCACACTTGTCGAAGGCTTTTGCAAAGTCTGTGTATATTACATCTGCATTCTTTTTGTCTTCTAGTGCATCAAGGACCTTGTCGTAGTGATCCAGTAGTTGGGACAGACAGGAGCGACCTGGTCTAAACCCACGTTGCCCTGTAACTAATGGGTATCTAGATGGGTGGCAATCTTGCTTCTCAGGACCCTATCAAAGGTTTTTATGATATGGGATGTTAGCAATATCGGTCTGTAGTTCTTTGATATTGCTTTATTGCCCCCTTTGTGGAGTGGGGCTATGTCTGTTGTGTTTAGTAACTGTGGGACGACCCCCGTGTCCATGCTCCCTCTCCATAGGATGTTAAAAGCACTTGATTGGGGCTTCATGCAGTTCTTGATGAAAACGGAGTTCTATGAGTCTGGCCCCGGGGCAGAATTCATGGGCATGTCATTTATCGCCTGCTCGAAGACATTTGGCGTCAGGATAACATCAGATAAGCTTGTGTTTACCGAATTCTGTGGTTTTCTCATAAAAAATTCATTTAGATCTTCGACTCTCAGTCTGGTTAGTGGCTTGCTAAAAACTGAGTCATATTGGGACTTGAGTGTCATCTGTGTAGGACCCATCTTGTTTAAGTAGGGGCCCAATACTGGATGTTGTTCTCGACTTTGATTTGGCATAAGTAAATAAATACTTTGGGTTTCTTTCGATTTCATTTGTGGCTTCTAGTTCTTCCCACGATTCCTGACTCCTGTAAGATTCCTTTAGCTTAAGTTCGATGTTTGCTATTTCTCTGACCAGTGTCTCCCAACGCATTGCAGATATATTGGCCTCTTTTAGCTGCTCTGTTATTCTTTTCCGTCGCCTGTAAAGGGAGCTCCTGTCTCTTTCTATTTTACATCTACTCCTCTTTTTTCTTAAAGGAATATGCCTGAGCATACATCGAACACCACAGAGTTAATCTGTTCTAGGCTTAAGTTGGGGTCTGTGTTGCTTAGTCTATCTTCCCATCTTATATCATTTAGGACTTGGTTTACTTGGTCCCACTTTATGTTCTTGTTATTGAAGTTGAATTTGGTGAAGGCTCCCTCGTGACTGATCCCATTTTGACGGTCTGGGGCTCCGCGCATACATGTCTGAGCCTCGATTGTGTTGTGATCCGAGTATATTGTTTTTGATATGGTGACATTTCGTATCAGATCATCATTGTTAGTGAAGATGAGGTCCAGTGTATTCTCCAATCTAGTAGGTTCTATTATTTTCTGGTTTAAGTTGAATTTTGTGCAGAGATTTAAAAGCTCGTGTGTGTGCGAGTTCTCATCTGAGCTGCCTCCTGGTGTTATCACTGCAACATATTTATTTGTTATATTCCCCCATTTTAGGTGCCTTAAGTTGAAATCCCCCAGGGGGCAGGAGCTGGAAGATTTTCCAGACAGTGGTTCATTTTCAACAGCTGTTCCTGGAATTGTTGGGACGTTGTATCCGGAGGCTTGTAGACTATCACAATGACTAGATTTTGGTTCTCGATCTTTACTTCAACTACATCATTTCAGGCATTTAGCAGTTCTGTGCAAATAAGTGACTCTGCGATATACAGGCCAAACCCCTCACCCTTTGCCTGTTCACTCTGTCGCATCTGTATAGGTTGTAACCTGCGATCCATATTTCTTTGTCTCCGTGTGTCTCCGTGAAAGCCGCGAACATTGCATCTGCCTCTGCAAGCAGACCACGGATGAAAAGTATTTTGTTGTTCGTTGCTGGTTTTAGACCTTGTATATTTGCAAAGAAGAATGTCATCGGATTGGTGGTATTGGTGGTACTGGGGGGACGACCTTTTTTTCTGGCACTAATATCTGTATCTGTTGGTTTGGAGTGGAGGCCATCGACTGATTCCACTCCATAAATGATTGGATTTGGTGTACAATTTCTGCCTTTCCTACCAGTTTTTTTTTCCTTCCTGGCAATAAAAAAACTTCTCCCTCTTGAGTGGCTGTGGCTACCCAGGTTTTCCCATAATCTGGATGGTGTGCCTGGCAATATAAGTTATAGCACTGTCTTTCTTGTACTGAAGATGGACACATTTCAGGGTGAAAAAGCTTACAGGACATGAGTTTGCATTTTCCTGTTGTCATATGGGCACGACATTTTCTAGGGTGGTCAAAATTACACGTCCCATCTGTTTTTCCAGATATTCCGTGCCTGCAGATACCAAGTGCATAATATGTGCACAGGCTTGGTTTCCGTTTGCCTTGGATTTTTGTGGCTGTATTCCCCGTTGGTGCATGTTTACCTGTCTCATTCCTATCCTCACTAGTACTAACTTCTTCATTTTTGTGCCTATTTTCATGTTAATGTTTCTTACCGTGTCCCATTCACAATACCTGAAGCAAGTACCATTTTCTCTGTATACATTTATTATTTATCTACTGTGTGCAGCATTGCGCTCATTTTCCTGTCATTTATCCCTTGTGACCTTGTTTTTTTTATAAATGTGTTGTGATACTTAGCGTGTTTCAGTATTGTGTTTTATTAGTTTCTTGTGTCTTACATTATTTTTTTTTTCAGTGCCTTGACGTGTGTTTACCGTTTTATTTCTGTGTGTACCATTTTTCTATGACAAGCAGTGCCTCATTTCCACTGAATTTTCACAGACAGTGCCAGATCTTCTGTGTCAAGACAGATATTCCTTTTATTTTGCAACATCAAGTCTAATGCCAAAATATTTATATTACCCATTGAATTTATCTGTGAGTGAACTCTTGATGTTTTCTGTTTTCCTGCAGCCTGTAAGTGTTAAAGTTTCCAGTTCTGTATTTTATTTCCATTTTATTTTATTCATGTTATCGTTCTTGCTTGAACAAATTCACTGCTAGTGTACTTTCTTTTAAAGTAAAATTGCTGTTTTGCTCTATTTTGAGTAACTGTTTCCATCATTGAAATTAAGAGTGAAAGTGTTCAACCCATTTTTTCTTGACATTTTTGTTATTCTTCTAAGCTATATTTTCTGTGTGTGCACTTTTTATTGATTAATTGACTACTCAGCAAATGACTTTTTTTGTCCAATTTAATTGTTATGCAGCGATTATGTTGCTTTCATGAATTTTCATATTGTTATTTTTGTTTCAGTAATTGTTCATTTTTCAAGACCTGGAGTTTACCTGGAGAGAGTTTCGGGGGTCAACGCCCCCGCGGCCCGGTCTGTGACCAGGCCTCCTGGTGGATCAGCGCCTGATCAACCAGGCTGTTGCTGCTGGCTGCACGCAAACCAACGTACGAGCCACAGCCCGGCTGATCAGGAACTGACTTTAGTTGCTTGTCCAGTGCCAGCTTGAAGACTGCCAGGGGTCTGTTGGTAATCCCCCTTATGTGTGCTGGGAGGCAGTTGAACAGTCTCGGGCCCCTGACACTTATTGTATGGTCTCTTAACGTGCTAGTGACACCCCTGCTTTTCATTGGGGGGATGGTGCATCGTCTGCCAAGTCTTTTGCTTTCGTAGTGAGTGATTTTCGTGTGCAAGTTTGGTACTAGTCCCTCTAGGATTTTCCAGGTGTATATAATCATGTATCTCTCCCTCCTGCGTTCCAGGGAATACAGGTTTAGAAACCTCAAGCGCTCCCAGTAATTGAGGTGTTTTATCTCCGTTATGCGCGCCGTGAAAGTTCTCTGTACATTTTCTAGGTCGGCAATTTCACCTGCCTTGAAAGGTGCTGTTAGAGTGCAGCAATATTCCAGCCTAGATAGAACAAGTGACCTGAAGAGTGTCATCATGGGCTTGGCCTCCCTAGTTTTGAAGGTTCTCATTATCCATCCTGTCATTTTTCTAGCAGATGCGATTGATACAATGTTATGGTCCTTGAAGGTGAGATCCTCCGACATAATCACTCCTAGGTCTTTGACGTTGGTGTTTCGCTCTATTTTGTGGCCAGAATTTGTTTTGTACTCTGATGAAGATTTAATTTCCTCATGTTTACCATATCTGAGTAATTGAAATTTCTCATCGTTGAACTTCATATTGTTTTCTGCAGCCCACTGAAAGATTTGGTTGATGTCCGCCTGGAGCCTTTCAGTGTCTGCAATGGAAGACACTGTCATGCAGATTCGGGTGTCATCTGCAAAGGAAGACACGGTGCTGTGGCTGACATCCTTGTCTATGTCGGATATGAGGATGAGGAACAAGATGGGAGCTAGTACTGTGCCTTGTGGGACAGAGCTTTTCACCGTAGCTGCCTCGGACTTTACTCTGTTGACGACTACTCTCTGTGTTCTGTTAGTGAGGAAATTATAGATCCATCGACCGACTTTTCCTGTTATTCCTTTAGCGCGCATTTTGTGCGCTATTACGCCATGGTCACACTTGTCGAAGGCTTTTGCAAAGTCTGTATATATTACATCTGCATTCTTTTTGTCTTCTAGTGCATTTAGGACCTTGTCGTAGTGATCCAGTAGTTGAGACAGACAGGAGCGACCTGTTCTAAACCCATGTTGCCCTGGGTTGTGTAACTGATGGGTTTCTAGATGGGTGGTGATCTTGCTTCTTAGGACCCTTTCAAAGATTTTTATGATATGGGATGTTAGTGCTATTGGTCTGTAGTTCTTTGCTGTTGCTTTACTGCCCCCTTTGTGGAGTGGGGCTATGTCTGTTGTTTTTAGTAACTGAGGGACGACCCCCGTGTCCATGCTCCCTCTCCATAGGATGGAAAAGGCTCGTGATAGGGGCTTCTTGCAGTTCTTGATGAACACAGAGTTCCATGAGTCTGGCCCTGGGGCAGAGTGCATGGGCATGTCATTTATCGCCTGTTCGAAGTCATTTGGCGTCAGGATAACATCGGATAGGCTTGTGTTAGTCAAATTTTGTGGCTCTCTCATAAAAAATTCATTTTGGTCTTCGACTCTCAGTCTGGTTAGCGGCTTGCTAAAAACTGAGTCATATTGGGACTTGAGTAGCTCACTCATTTCCTTGCTGTCATCTGTGTAGGACCCATCTTGTTTAAGTAGGGGCCCAATACTGGACGTTGTTCTCGATTTTGATTTGGCATAGGAGAAGAAATACTTTGGGTTTCTTTCGATTTCATTTATGGCTTTTAGTTCTTCCCGCGATTCCTGACTCCTAAAGGATTCTTTTAGCTTAAGTTCGATGCTTGCTATTTCTCTGACCAGTGTCTCCCTGCGCATTTCAGATATATTGACCTCTTTTAGCCGCTCTGTTATTCTTTTCCGTCGCCTGTAAAGGGAGCGCCTGTCTCTTTCTATTTTACATCTACTCCTCCTTTTTCTTAGAGGAATAAGCCTTGTGCATACATCGAGTGCCACCGAGTTAATCTGTTCTAGGCATAAGTTTGGGTCTGTGTTGCTTAGTATATCTTCCCAGCTTATATCGGTTAGGACTTGGTTTACTTGGTCCCACTTTATGTTTTTGTTATTGAAGTTGAATTTGGTGAATGCTCCCTCGTGACTAGTCTCATTTTGTCGGTCTGGGGCTCCATGCATACATGTCTGAACCTCAATTATGTTGTGATCTGAGTATATTGTTTTTGATATGGTGACATTTCTTATCAGATCATCATTGTTAGTGAAGATGAGGTCTAGTGTATTCTCCAGTCTTGTAGGCTCTATTATTTGCTGGTTTAAATTGAATTTTGTGCAGAGATTTAAAAGCTCGTGTGAGTGTGAGTTTTCATCAGAGCTGCCTCCTGGTGTTATTACTGCAACAATATTATTTGCTATATTCCTCCATTTTAGGTGCCTTAAGTTGAAATCCCCCAGGAGCAAGATGTTGGGTGCAGGAGCTGGAAGATTTTCCAGACAGTGGTCAATTTTTAACAGCTGTTCCTGGAATTGCTGGGATGTTGCATCCGGAGGCTTGTAGACTACCACAATGACTAGGTTTTGGTTCTCGACCTTTACTGCTAAAACTTCCACTACGTCATTTGAGGCATTAAGCAGTTCTGTGCAAACAAGTGACTCTGCAATGTACAGGCCAACCCCCCCCTTTTGCCTGTTCACTCTGTCACATCTGTATAGGTTGTAACCTGGGATCCATACTTCGTTGTCCAAGTGATCCTTTATGTGGGTCTCAGTGAAAGCCGCGAACATTGCCTTTGCCTCTGCAAGCAGTCCACGGATGAAAGGTATTTTGTTGTTTGTAGCTGGCTTTAGACCCTGTATATTTGCAAAGAAGAATGTTATCGGACTGGTGGTATTGTTGGTACTGGGGGGGGATTTTTTTTCCGGCATTAGTATCTGTATCTGTTGGTTTGGAGTGGAGGCCATCGACTGTGGTTCCACTCCAGGAATGACTGGATTTGGTGTACGATTTCTGCCATTTCCTGCCAGTTTTTTTTCCTTCCTGGCACTAAAAAACCTCTCCCTCTTGAGTGGCTGTGGCTACCCAGGTTTTCCCATGGCCTGGATGTTTTGTATCTTTTTGTCCCCTTTAGATGGTATGCCTGGCAATTTAAGTTATAGCACAGTCTTTCCTGTACTGAAGAGGTACACATTTCAGGGTGAAAAAGCTTACAGGAAGGGAGTTTGCATTTTCCTGTTTTCATATGGGCATGGCATTTTCTAGGGTGGTCATAGTTGCATGTCCCATCTGTTTTTCCAGATTTCCCATGCCAGCAGATACCAAGTGCATAGTATGTGCACAGGCTTGGTTTCCGCTTGCCTTGGGTTTCTGTGACTGTATTCCCTGTTGGTGCATGTTTCCCTGTCTTACTTCTATCCTCCCTAGCACCAACAATGGAGCTCCCACCAGTTGTTTTTGGTAATTTATCCTCACTATTGCTATTGGAGTCCTCTTGTTTGCTATTTCCTGCGGTATTTCTAGTTTGCAATATTGGTTTTATCTTATCTTTGACTACACTTGTTTCCCTACTATGGCTCCTGTCCCCTATGAGATCATTTATATGTATTCCTTCCTGCGTATAATTCCCGACTACCTGCAATATTCTCAGTTATTCCAGCAGATCCATTTAGTTGTCTTATCATTGTGTAATGTTTTAATTGTTGTGTGCCATTTTTAGAAAACTGTTTTCCAAGTCTGTTTATTTGTATGAGATTTATTGATTCTGTTTTATTATTTTTGCATTGATTTACAATTTATTGAATTGAGAGTAAAGACAACTCACCTTGCTATTAGTACAGATTAAAGTAAGATTTCCCTTGAATTTCAAAGTACTGGCTTATCTTACCAAGTAAATTTCAGTGAGTTTCATTGTCATCATCGCTCTCGGGCCGTGTGGACCTACTGCACGAACGATCCTCAGTTGCCTGATTGCAGTGGTGTGAGGTGGTGCTTGTCGTGCCTCTACCATCAAACCAAACCAGGAGAACTACCATCAGTCAACATGGCGTTTAGTCATAGACGCAGGATCAACACTGTCGGCGTTGAGCTTCTCCGAGAGGCAATAACGCCAGTTTCAGCCCAGGTATTACTACCTAAAATCATCAGAGAGACGTATGGCATTCAGGATAGAGAGTTGTATGGGGTAGCCATAAACGGAGCACATAGAATTCTTGTGAAACTGCTCTCAGCAACGGTCTATGAATCGTTGGTCAACCGTTTTCAAGACGTAAGTCTTGATGCAACACCAGCTGTTCATGTGAGGATGATTTATGTATCCAGGCATTATACATGGATCAAACTGCGTAATGTCCCCTTTGAGGCTGATGAGACAGACATCAGAAAAGTTTTTGAGGAATATGGAGCTGTTCATTTGGCCCAGCATGGTACGTGGGTGACGGGTGCCTATGCAGGTCTGCCGGAAGGCACTTTCAACCTAAAAATGACATTACGACACCCTGTACCGTCCTACATGTACCTACAGGAATTCACGATACAGGTCATGGTTTCGTATGCCGGGCAAAGACGTACATGCCGACTATGTGGGGAATATGATCACATAGCGGCGGCGTGCGGGATCGGCAACGAGCTCCTGGTCCAGAGGCGGAGGCATCCGCTTCTATACAGGAGGGAGCAGGTGATGTTCAACGGCGTGAAGGAGGGCGTGGTCGTCTATGGAGCGAGATAATGGATGAGGAAGTGTTGGAAATTGAGGAGGAATTAGCTGAGGTGCTGAAGTCCTTGTCACCGCCTGAGGAGGAGGCTGCACCTGGAAAGGTGGTAGATGACGAGTTGACTGCTGCGGTGCATCAACAACAGGAGAACTATCTGGACAACGGGAGTGGCAGCGTGACTGAGGTGTCACCAGGATTATTGAAAGAGTGTACAGTGGAGGTTGAGGTACATTGTGAGGCATCCCTAGACCAAGCTATGGAGGATGCGATTGTCACAAGAAAGAGGGCCGCTGCGTCGGATTCCGATGATGTCCTAACGCCAGCGCAGCGGCCTGGGAAGCAAATATGGGCAGAAGGTGAAGGTAGTGGTGGCCATGACAGGAGGCACCAAAAGAAGGGCGGGCAGATAGAGGGAAGTGTGAAGGTGACAAGTGGACCCATAAGTTCAGGTGCCCATCGGAAGAATGAAGAGAGGAGGCAGGGGTGGAAACTTTAATAGGCCTCCGGTGTATGACAGTAAACGTTAATGGTTTGTGTAATAGTGTAAAGAGAGAATGGTTTAGAATTTTTCTGAATAAATTTAGAGTGGATATTGTGTTCCTTCAGGAGCATAATTATAAGGAGGGTAGGGTGTTGGAGGTGGCAGGGTTTCAGGTGGTAACACTGCCATCTGCCCGTTTGAAAGGAGGGGTGGGTATACTAATTAGGGAGGCGAACCCGTTTGTTTTGCAGAGAAGTTAGGGGGGAGGGGGAAGGGTGTTGTGCATGGATGGTTGGTGGATGGGCAAACGTGTGGCCTTTATAAGCGTGTACGCGCCTGCAAAGAATAACGTACAGGTGAAGCAGGAGTTTTGTGTGTGAGGACCTTGTGTTTTTTTACCTGAGGTGGCAATAGTAGGAGGTGATTGGAACTGCGTTATTAGGAGGGCTGACGTGGAACCGAAAGGGGCAGGCTATGTGTCAGTGTCCCGAAGAGATTTAATTAGGGATATTTGGTTAGGGGACGCATTTGAGGGGAGAGCGTGGGAGACAGAGCATACGTTTGTTAGGAGAGGGTATGCAGTGAGGTTAGATAGAGTGTATCTTTCTCACGGGGTTGTAGTGCGATCTTTCAAAACTGTTGAAGTAGCATGGTCGGATCATAGAGCAGTGTTGGTGGAGGTTGGGTGGGAGGCGCTTGCGGAAATATACAGGAGTTACTGGAAATTAAATATAAGTGTATTGAGTGATGAGGATGGGTTAGTGGGATTTTCTGTCCTAGGGAAGGAGCTTAGCAAGGATGCACAGGGGGTGGAAGATGTCGTGAAATGGTGGGATTGTGTAGCCAAGGAAAGGATTAGGAAATATTATGTGAGGGAGGGTAAACGTATAAATAATTTAAAATATGGACTTTCAAATTATTTAGAGGACAGGTTAAGGGGTTGTTATGGGCAGGGGGCTGTGTGGGGCAACTATCCTATGGATGAAATTGTCGAGGTCAAGGGGAGACTGAGGGAGTTACAAAATGAGAGGTTTCAAGGGGTAAGGATGCAGGCAGGGGTAGAAGAGGTGCTTTGGGGAGACAAGCCATCAGCGTGTATGTTGTGACGTCAAAAACAAAGGCAGCAGGTTACAGCTATTCCGAGGTTAGAGGTACATGAGATGGCGGGAGGTTATATGGTAGGTCAGGAGATACGAGCTACGAAAGGAATGTGTGCATATGCGGATAAACGGTATGAAGGGTATTGGACAAGTGGGAGGGTGGGGAATGTGGCTTTAGAGAAGGTGAGTAAGTGACATGTAATTTAGGGAATAGTGATAGGAAGGCTTTAGGAGGGGTGATAACGGAGGAGGAAATAGAGTTGGCTTAAGGGGAATGAGGAAGGGCAAAGCACCAGGAATAGACGGTCTCCCGGCTGAATTTTATCTACAACATTGGGAGGTGATAAGGGGTTTCATGGTTAGGTTATTAAATCAGATGATGGAGAAGAGTGTGAAGGGGGACAAGCAAGCAACAGCAGTTGTAGTGTTGGTCCCGAAGGGTAAGGGGCAACACACCCTCAAGGAGTACCATGCCATATCGCTGTTATGTGCAGATTATAAGTTGTTTGCTAAAGTCTTGGGAAATAAGTTTAAATGTGTCGTAGGGAGAGTGGTTTCGAAAACGCAGTATGGATTGCCTGGAAGGTCGATGATTGAAGGTCATGGAATACTGAGAAGTTTTGTGGAGTCAAAAGGGGGGAGGGGGGCGGCGTTGATGGCTTTAGACTGGCAGGGGCCCTATGACAGAGAGGAAACTATACTTGGGAGGCAGGGTTATGGGGAAGAAATAGTTAATTGGGTAACCACGTTGTACAAAGGAGCTAAGATTAGGGTACAGATTAATGGATGCTTGGGGGAGAAGATTGTAATGGGTAGGGGACTTAGGCAGGGGTGTCCCATGTCACAAATGTTGTTTGTGTGCATTCAGGACCCCTTCTATAGAATGGTTGAACGTTGTGTATGTAACATGAGTGGGGGTGAGAGGGAGGTAGGGAAAGTGTGGCCTGGAATAATAGGATATGTAGACGATACAACAGTCCTGGTTTGAGGGGCAGCAGTCGTAGGTGGTGTCACATTGTTCAATGTGGAAGTAGGTCGTGCCCAAGGGTTAGGCAAGTGAAGAATTCCCAAGTATTAAGATCCCAAGAAGTTGCAGTGTCTGTGGCACCACCTACGACTGCTGCCCCTCACCTGTCTACGGTTTATAAGCTGCTTCTCCGCTCATATGCCGTATTCTATTCAAGATTGATGGGCTGACCATATCGACTCAAGGCTGAGGGACTGATTACCTCATTCTCCTCCTGTTCTTCAAGTTTCTCCTTTGTATGGTCTGATGAAGCCACTGTGTGGCGAAACGTTTCCTCAATAAAGATACCCAAGAGTTGCACATGTGTCTAATTCAACAACATGTCGGTTCTCTGAACCATTCATCCACAATCCTGTCAGACACTGCAACTTCTTGGGATCTTAATACTTGGGAATTCTTCACTTGCCTAACCCTTGGGCACGACCTACTTCCGCATTGAACAATGTGACACCACCTGCAACTGCTGCCCCTCACCTGTCTACGGTTTATAAGCTCCTTCTCCGCTCATATGCCGTATTCTATTGAAGTCTTGGTTTGGGAAGGGATGGTGTTGGGGGTTTGGGATGATGTTGTGCAATTGTTTTGAAGTGCAACAGGGATGCAGGTAAATAGTGAGAAGTCAATGGTCATGGGGTTGGGTGATTGGGTGGAGGGGGGGAGATGTAACTTCGTGAGGAAACAAACGGTGTCTTTAAAAATTTGTGGTATTATCTATAAGGATGACTTGGACGCTGCTCGAGAGGAAAACTCAAATAGATTGATGGAAAGGATTCTGGGGCGTCTGGGTGCATTGCGACCTCATCATCTGACTCTCGTGCAAAGAGTGATTGTAATAAATGTATTATTGTATAGTAAGGTTTGGCACGTAGCAGCCGTGTTCCCAATAACAGGGACGGCGATTGTGGAAATTCTGAGATGGGTGTTTAACTTTTTGTGGGGTTCAAGGTGCGATTGGCTGAGGAGAGAGGTTGTAATGTTACCTGTTGATAAATTAGACACATGTGCAACTCTTGGGTATCTTTATTGAGGAAACGTTTCGCCACACAGTGGCTTCATCAGTCCATACAAAGGAGAATCTTGAAGAACAGGAGGAGAATGAGGTAATCAGTCCCTCAACCTTGAGTCGATGTGGTCAGTCCATCAATCTTGAATAGAATACGGCATACGTGCTGAGAAGGAGCTTATAAACCGTTGGCAGGAGAGGTGCAGAAGTCATAGGTCGTGTAACATTTGTTCAATGTCGAAGTAGGTCGTGCCCAAGAATTAGGCAAGCGAAGAATTCCCAAGTATTAAGATCCCAAGAAGTTGCAGTGTCTGACAGGTTTGTAGATGAATGGTTCAGAGAACCGACCCATCCGCTGACGTGTCAGCGGATGGGTCTATGAAAGATGAGGTGAATCATAGAATTGATGAGGGGAAAAGGGTGAGTGGTGCACTTAGGAGTCTGTGGAGACAAAGAACTTTGTCCTTGGAGGCAAAGAGGGGAATGTATGAGAGTATAGTTTTACCAACACTCTTATATGGGTGTGAAGCATGGGTGATGAATGTTGCAGCGAGGAGAAGGCTGGGGGCAGTGGAGATGTCATGTCTAAGGGCAATGTGTGGTGTGAATATAATGCAGAGAATTCGTAGTTTGGAAGTTAGGAGGAGGTGTGGGATTACCAAAACTGTTGTCCAGAGGGTTGAGGAAGGGTTGTTGAGGTGGTTCGGACATGTAGAGAGAATGGAGCGAAACAGAATGACTTCAAGAGTGTATCAGTCTGTAGTGGAAGGAAGGCGGGGTAGGGGTCGGCCTAGGAAAGGTTGGAGGGAGGGGGTAAAGGAGGTTTTGTGTGCGAGGGGCTTGGACTTCCAACAGGCGTGCGTGAGCGTGTTTGATAGGAGTGAATGGAGACGAATGGTTTTTAATACTTGACGTGCTGTTGGAGTGTGAGCAAAGTAACATTTATGAAGGGGTTCAGGGAAACCGGCAGGCCGGACTTGAGTCCTGGAGATGGGAAGTGCAGTGCATGCACTCTGAAGGAGGGGTGTTAATGTTGCAGTTTAAAAACTGTAGTGTAAAGCACCCTTCTGGCAAGACAGTGATGGAGTGAATGATGGTGAAAGTTTTTCTTTTTCGGGCCACCCTGCCTTGGTGGGAATCGGCCAGTGTGATAATAAATAAATAAAATCGTGGGTGATGAGGGGGAGGGGGGTTTGTGAGGTGTGGAGGCGGGTACTTGCGGTAACAGTTTATGGTACGATGTGTCGTAATAGAGAACTGTATGGGAGGAGGTGGACGAAGGATTTTTTGGAAGGTTATAGAATGTTAACGTTAGGGTTTCTCATGATTCTGCGACTTGGGCTGAGTGAGTAAGGGGTGGGGGTTTGGGGATTACATATGAGAAGAGGGAATTCAGGGGGTCACCTCCTGGGGGGAGGTGAGAGTGATGTGTATGTGGGTATAGAAGGTGTAGATGTGTGGCATAAGTGTATGTAGCATGCAAGTGGGCACAGAAAGCAAAGGTGATGAAATCAAGTAATTATGTAGTAACGTATGGAGAATTTTGTGTTTGATGTGTCAGGGTCGTCATGACCTTCTTAATATATTAAGTGTGAATGGTGTTAAGATTATAGGTGTAAGACCTTGCAGAAGCTTTTGGGTCTATGTAGATTGTACGTTTATAGCCTTTATTGGGCATGTTTCATATGCGATAATCGTATTGCAATTAGAGGTTAATTTTTGTTTTGTTGTTTGTGTTTTGTGTTGGAGTTTAGTGAGTATACTGACTTTATTTTAGCATTACATAATGTGCTCCTCCTGTTGTTGAGGGCTGGAAGGCTAA